>NC_034179.2:6404617-6589617 GCF_002021735.2 Oncorhynchus kisutch | reverse complement strand
TTTCTCTGTCTCTCTGTCTCTCTCTCTCTGTCTCTCTCTCTCTCTCTCTCTCTCTTTGTCTGTCTCTCTCTCTCTGTCTCTCTATGTCTCTCTCTCTCTCCCTGTCTCTCTCTCTTTGTCTGTCTCTCTTTCTCTGTCTCTCTGTCTCTCTTTCTCTGTCTCTCTCTCTCTGTTCAATTCAATTCAATTCAAGGGCTTTATTGGCATGGGAAACATGTGTTAACATTGCCAAAGCAAGTGAGCATATCTACTGGGTGAAATTCCACAGTGTGCCATCACAGCAGCAAGATTTGTGACCTGTTGCCACAAGAAAAGGGCAACCAGTGAAGAACAAACACCATTGTAAATACAACCCATATTTATGCTTATTTATTTTCCCTTTTGTACTTTAACAATTTGTACATCGTTACAACACTGTATATATATATATATATATATATATATATATATATATATATATATATATAAAATAGGACATTTGTAATGTCTTTATTGTTTTGAAACTTCTGTGAGTGTAATGTTTACTGTTCATTTTTTGTTTCCCAGAGACAGAGACAGAGACAGAGAGAGAGAGAGACAGAGAGGAGACAGACAGAGAGAGAGAGACAGAGAGGAGACAGACAGAGAGAGAGAGACAGAGACAGAGACCGAGAGAGAACTATCTTGTTATCTGTAAGTGACACATAGTGTTGCAGACCATGCTCTGCCTGGGGGAACAAAGAGAGCGTATCAGATAGGAAAGTGATGGAGGAAGTGGGTTAGTTTTAGTAGAGGATGGTCTGCGATAAACTAGGGCTCCTCCTGTTTCCCTGTCAAGTACTGTACCTGTCAGAGGAATAGAAAAAGACCTGAGTTTGAGACACGGGGCTGATAGCTAGATAGCCTGACCTGAGTTTGAGACACAGGGCTGTAGTGGTTATTACTGACCTGAGTTTGAGACACAGGGCTGTCAGCTAGATAGCCTGACCTGAGTTTGAAACACAGGGCTGTCAGCTAGATAGCCTGACCTGAGTTTGAGACACAGAGATTTCAGCTAGATAGCCTGACCTGAGTTTGAGACACAGGGCTGTCAGCTAGATAGCCTGACCTGAGTTTGAAACACAGGGCTGTCAGCTAGATAGCCTGACCTGAGTTTGAGACACAGAGATGTCAGCTAGATAGCCTGACCTGAGTTTGAGACACAGGGCTGTCAGCTAGATAGCCTGACCTGAGTTTGAGACACAGGGCTGTCAGCTAGATGGCCTGACCTGAGTTTGAAACACAGAGCTGTCAGCTAGATAGCCTGACCTGAGTTTGAAACAGAGCTGTCAGCTAGATAGCCTGACCTGAGTTTGAAACACAGGGCTGTCAGCTAGATAGCCTGACCTGAGTTTGAGACACAGAGATGTCAGCTAGATAGCCTGACCTGAGTTTGAGACACAGGGCTGTAGTGGTTATTACTGACCTGAGTTTGAGACACAGGACTGTCAGCTAGATAGCCTGACCTGAGTTTGAGTCACGGGGCTGATAGCTAGATAGCCTGACCTGAGTTTGAAACACAGAGCTGTCAGCTAGATAGCCTGACCTGAGTTTGAAACACAGGGCTGTCAGCTAGATAGCCTGACCTGAGTTTGAGACACAGAGATGTCAGCTAGATAGCCTGACCTGAGTTTGAGACACAGGGCTGTAGTGGTTATTACTGACCTGAGTTTGAGACACAGGGCTGTCAGCTAGATAGCCTGACCTGAGTTTGAGACACAGGGATGTAGTGGTTATTACTGACCTGAGTTTGAGACACAGGGCTGTCAGCTAGATAGCCTGACCTGAGTTTGAAAAGAGAAAAGAGAATTCTGGGAGAAGAGCGGTGTGATGCACGTCAAAATGCACATCGGCCTATGGAACACGAGTCCAAGTGAAATGTAGTTGTTTTAATTCATGGGACCATCCGTACGTATAAAACACATGACTGTAAAGTCGCTTTGGGATAACAGCGTCTGTATAATATTATCATTCATATATCTACTCTGTATCGTTAAATTGGACCCCTTCTGGCACTTCTTGATTTCTTGTTTAGAATTTTTTGTTTCTGTACATTCTAATCAAAACCAAGTGTATTGGTCGCGTACACATGCAGTACATATATACATAGTACACATGCAGTACATATATACATAGTACACATACAGTACATATATACATAGTACACATACAGTACATATATACATAGTACACATACAGTACATATATACATAGTACACATGCAGTACATATATACATAGTACACATGCAGTACATATATACATAGTACACATGCAGTACATATATACATAGTACACATACAGTACATATATACATAGTACATAGTACACATGCAGTACATATATACATAGTACACATACAGTACATATATACATAGTACACATACAGTACATATATACATAGTACACATACAGTACATATATACATAGTACACATGCAGTACATATATACATAGTACACATGCAGTACATATATACATAGTACACATACAGTACATATATACATAGTACACATACAGTACATATATACATAGTACACATACAGTACATATATACATAGTACACATGCAGTACATATATACATAGTACACATGCAGTACATATATACATAGTACACATGCAGTACATATATACATAGTACACATACAGTACATATATACATAGTACATAGTACACATGCAGTACATATATACATAGTACACATACAGTACATATATACATAGTACACATACAGTACATATATACATAGTACACATGCAGTACATATATACATAGTACACATGCAGTACATATATACATAGTACACATGCAGTACATATATACATAGTACACATGCAGTACATATATACATAGTACACATGCAGTACATATATACATAGTACATATATACATATATACATAGTACACATACAGTACATATATACATATATACATAGTACACATACAGTACATATATACATAGTACACATACAGTACATATATACATAGTACACATACAGTACATATATACATAGTACACATACAGTACATATATACATAGTACACATGCAGTACATATATACATAGTACACATACAGTACATATATACATAGTACACATGCAGTACATATATACATAGTACACATGCAGTACATATATACATAGTACACATACAGTACATATATACATAGTACACATACAGTACATATATACATAGTACACATACAGTACATACAGTGGGGCAAAAAAGTATTTAGTCAGCCACCAATTGTGCATGTTCTCCCACTTAAGAAGATGAGAGAGGCCTGTAATTTTCATCATAGGTACACTTCAACTATGACAGTCCAAATGAGAAAAATAAATCCTGAAAATCACATTGTAGGATTTGTAATGAATTTATTTGCAAATTATGGTGGAAAATAAGTATTCAAAAAAAAAGAAGCTCTTCACTAAGCTAAGGACCCTGGGACTAAACACCTCCCTCTGCAACTGGACCCTGGACTTCCTGACGGGCCGCCCCCCAGGTGGTGAGGGTAGGGAACAAATAGGGTTGCAAAGCGTTGGAAACTTTCCAGTAAATTTCCGGGAAGTTAAGCCCGGGAATTTGGGGGATTTTGCTTAAATTCATCCCAAAATGTTTGCTTATAACAGTGAACCTTTTTTGTGGGATACACATAAGGCAATTCTATGTCTAGTGGCATATTGTGGTTAAATTATCCCCAATTCAATGGAATTGCAACCCTTTGCATGCACAGTGCACTCTTCCATCACATGTACAGCTAATTCTCACAGGCAATGTGAATTGGAAGAGATTTCTGAATGTTCTTCTCCCAGCATACACCCCTTCAACCAGACATGCTTTATCTACTCATTTGCTGGATGCAGAGTTCAACAGAGTTCAGAGTTGAAGTGAAGGTCAAGCAAATCATAGAGAAAGCAGACTGTATTATTATCTCTGATGGGTGGTTGAATGTTCGTGGACAAGGAATAATGAACTACATCATCTCCACCCCTCAACCAGTATTCTACAAGAGCACAGACACAAGGGACAACAGACACACCGATATCTACATTGCAGATGAGCTGACGGCATTCATCAATGACCTAGGACCACAGATGGTATTTTCACTGGTGACAGACAATGCTGCGAACATGACGGCTGCTTGGTCTAAAGTGGAGTCCTACCCTCACATCACACCCATTGGCTGTGCTGCTCATGCATTGACTCTGCTCCTCAAGGACATCATGGAACTGAAAACAATGGATACACTCCACAAGAGAGCCAAGGAAATGGCTAGGTATGTGAAGGGTCATGCAGTTATAGCAGCAATCTACCTCACCAAGCAAAGTGAGAAGAATGAGATCACCACATTGAAGCTGCCCAGCAACACCCGTTGGGGTGGTGTTGTCATCATGTTCGACAGTCTCCTGGAGGGGAAGGAGTCTGTCCAAGAAATAGCCATATCGCAGTCTGCTGATATAGACAGTCCACATCAAGAGGATCCTCCTGGATGATGTATTTTGGGAGAGAGTGATAAGCAGCCTGAAACACCTGACACCTATAGCAGTAGCCATTACATGGATTGAGGGAGACAATGCCATCCTGTCTGGATGGTGGAAGGGACTTTGTGGATCTGAGGCTCTTTCCCCTGTTGCCTCCATCATCCTCCAAATCCCACCAACATCATCCGCCTCAGAGCGCAACTGGTCCTTGTTTGGGAACACACACACCAAAGCACGCAACATGCTGACCAATACAAGGGTTGGAAAATGGGTGTCCATCCGGAGTAATTGTAGGCTTTTTGGGCCTGACAACGAGCCATCCTCAACAAGGTTGGAAAGTGACAGTGAAGATGAGGCCTCAGAGTCTGATGTTCAAGAGGTGGACATTGAGAAGGTCCAGGGAGAGGACATGGAAGCCTGAGAGGAAGACAACCAAAGCTTTAGTTTCTAGACTATCATTTGACAGATGTATGTTGAAAACGTTTTTGGGAGATGTGATGGATCATTCAATATTCCCTTTTGTTGTTCAGTGAAATCACCCCATGTGAAGAGTCAACTAAAGTTCAATTCGTAACTAAATAGTTTTTTTTCTTCTATTGGAATGATTTAATCATTTAATAACTTATGATAAGGTAAAAGGTTTCTGTCTCTATATGATATGGTAACTATATCCAATGCAAAAAACATCTATATTTAAATGGTATTCATGTTAATTCCAATATATTCCCTTCAATTCCCACGGAAAGTTTCCAGCTCTGAATATTCGCAAAATGTGAAACCCTATCAACAACACATCTGCCATGCAGAGCCTCAACACGGGGGCCCCTCAGGGGTGCGTGGTTAGTCCCCTCCTGTACTCCCTGTTCACCCACAACTGCGTAGCCAAGCACGACTTCAACACCATCATTACGTTTGCCGACATCACAACGGTGGTAAGCCTGATCACCGACAACGATGAGACAATCTATAGGGAGGAGGTCAGAGACCTGGCAGTGTGGTGCCAGGACAACAACCTCTCCCTCAACATGAGCAAGAAAAAGGAGATGATCATGGACTACAGGAAAAAGGAGGCCGAACACGTCCCCGTGGGTTTTAGTGGAGCGGATCCAGAGTTTCAAGTTCCTTGGTGTCCACACCACCAATAAACTATCATGATCCAAACACATCAAGACAGTCATGACGAGGGCCCGACAACGCCTTTTCCCCCTCAAGAGACTGAAAAGATTTGGCATGGGTCCACATATGCTCAAAAAGCTGCATGACTGGTTGCATCACCGCCTGTTATGGCAACTGCTCGGCATCTGACTGTAAGGCACTACAGAGGTTAGTGAGTATAGCCCAGTATGTCACTGGGGCTTCCTGCCATCCAGGACCTACACTACCAGTCAAAAGTTTGGACACACCGACTCATTCAAGGGTTCTTCTTTATTTTTTACATTGTAGAATAATAATGAAGACATCAGAACTATGAAATAACACATATGGAATCATGTAGTAAGCAAAAAAGTGTTAAACAATTCTAAATATATTTTATACTTGAGATTCTTCAACGTAGCCACCCTTAGCCTTGAAGACAGCTTTGCACGCTCTTGGCATTCTCTCAAACAGCTTCATGAGGTAGTCACCTGAGATAGCCCTATTTCCAAATTATGTCCATATTATGGCAAGAACAGCTCAAATAAGCAAAGAAAAACAACAGTCCATCATTACTTTATGACATACAGGTCAGTCTATCAAGAAAATGATTTTAATAACAGCATTCAAACGGACCCCCTGCAACTGGACACAGACATTTTATATGACTCCTGTTTCCCCAAATCGAGGACGAAGACGGCATTGCTAAATTTGGTCTAAAATTCTCTGTGCTACACCAAACAGTGTCTATCCTATAACTCCCAGTAATGGATACGAAATATGTTAAATCACATTATCTGGTGTAACAATCTATAGCCAAAGAGAACTGGTGAACAGCACGTGATGGGAGAGGTGATCAGAATGAAAGTGCCATTCCAAAGAAACATACAGCTCAAACTGACTTTCAGGTCCTCGTGAGTCATCTGCTTGAAATCCAGCAAAATGTCTAATCCCTCGAGAGGGATACAGTTCACGGAATACTCTTCTGCTACAATGACGCACGCAGGCAAAGGAATCCTGATTCTGTATCTAGAATCCACTCCATGAAGAAGCCCAGGCACCACAAGGTATCGTCTGTAAGACAAAAAAACTAAACTGAATTATACTCTATTGTACAGTTTGAACGGCAGTTGAACTGTGCCAGCATAACATCAACATTAGGGTAGACTAGTTGAACATGTATACATGTGCACAGGCAAAGGGATTACATTTACAACAATATCTAGCCTAATAGAAAGAAATATGGTATAACCCTCAGCCTTCACACAGTGACCAAATTGTACAAATGTAACTAGGTGGGTAGGCATATTTTTTTGTTGTATTATTTGTTGTATTATTGTTTGTCCTCACTGTTAGCTAGTAAACTTCGCTAGCTAGCGAGCTTGGTGGATATACAAAACTTGCATGTAATTTTGTGAGAATCATAACCGATGTTAAACCTTGTCAATTATGTTACATAGCTAGCTACAGTTGCTGATGTTACACAAGTTTTTTGACAAGTTACAAATGCAAGGCGTGGCGCATAACGAGTTAGCAGGCGCCAGGCTAACTAGCTAGCCAATTCCAGTCATGTGCTAACATTTGCTGGTAAACCTAGATTTAGGTAGGTTGGTAACATTATAGCTTGTTGTTGGGCCAGAGCATGAAGAACTGCCCAACAGAACGTACGGTGGGTGGGGGGATGGGAGCCAGAGCATGAAGAACTGCCCAACAGAACGTACGGTGGGGGGGGGGGATGGGGGCCAGAGCATGAAGAACTGCCCAACAGAACATACGGTGGGGGGGGGGGGGCCAGAGCATGAAGAACCGCCCAACAGAACGTACGGTGGGGGGGGGGGGGGGGCAGAGCATGAAGAACTGCCCAACAGAACGTACGGTGGGGGGGGGGATGGGAGCCAGAGCATGAAGAACTGCCCAACAGAACGTACGGTGGGGGGGGGGGGGATGGGGGCCAGAGCATGAAGAACTGCCCAACAGAACATACGGTGGGGGGGGGGGGGCCAGAGCATGAAGAACCGCCCAACAGAACGTACGGTGGGGGGGGGGGGGGGGGGGCAGAGCATGAAGAACTGCCCAACAGAACGTATGGTGGGGGGGGGGGGGGGGGGCAGAGCATGAAGAACTGCCCAACAGAACGTACGGTGGGGGGGGGGGGGCAGAGCATGAAGAACTGCCCAACAGAAGTTGTAGTCTTTGAGAGACTGAAAACAATGTGTGTGCTTGTATATTTAGCAATGGGATCCGTGGATAGGAACATCGCTGAAACACATCCATTGGCTCTATCGAAGAAGGAAAATCATATCTATACCCACAAAAACATATAGTGTGATACGTATATCACAGAGCCTTAAAGTGTGATCAGTAGAGCCTTATAGTGTGATCAGTAGAACATAGAGCCTTATAGTGTGATCAGTAGAGCCTTATAGTGTGATCAGTAGAACATAGAGCCTTATAGTGTGATCAGTATAACACAGAGCCTTATAGTGTGATCAGTATAACACAGAGCCTTATAGTGTGATCAGTAGAACATAGAGCCTTATAGTGTGATCAGTAGAACACAGAGCCTTATAGTGTGATCAGTAGAACATAGAGCCTTATAGTGTGATCAGTAGAACATAGAGCCTTATAGTGTGATCAGTATAACACAGAGCCTTATAGTGTGATCAGTAGAACATAGAGCCTTATAGTGTGATCAGTAGAACATAGAGCCTTATAGTGTGATCAGTAGAGCCTTATAGTGTGATCAGTAGAGCCTTATAGTGTGATCAGTAGAGCCTTATAGTGTGATCAGTAGAACATAGAGCCTTATAGTGTGATCAGTTTAACATAGAGCCTTATAGTGTGATCAGTAGAACATAGAGCCTTATAGTGTGATCAGTAGAACATAGAGCCTTATAGTGTGATCAGTATAGCACAGAGCCTTATAGTGTGATCAGTAGAACACAGGGCCTTATAGTGTGATCAGTAGAGCATAGAGCCTTATAGTGTGATCAGTAGAACACAGAGCCTTATAGTGTATAACATAGAGCCTTATAGTGTGATCAGTAGAGCATAGAGCCTTATAGTGTGATCAGTAGAGCATAGAGCCTTATAGTGTGATCAGTAGAACATAGAGCCTTATAGTGTATAACATAGAGCCTTATAGTGTGATCAGTAGAACATAGAGCCTTATAGTGTGATCAGTATAGCACAGAGACTTATAGTGTGATCAGTAGAACACAGCGCCTTATAGTGTGATCAGTAGAGCATAGAGCCTTATAGTGTGATCAGTAGAACGTAGAGCCTTATAGTGTATAACATAGAGCGTTATAGTGTGATCAGTAGAACACAGAGCCTTATAGTGTGATCAGTAGAACACAGAGCCTTATAGTGTGATCAGTAGAACATAGAGCCTTATAGTGTATAACATAGAGCCTTATAGTGTGATCAGTAGAGCATATAGCCTTATAGTGTGATCAGTAGAGCATAGAGCCTTATAGTGTGATCAGTAGAACATAGAGCCTTATAGTGTATAACATAGAGCCTTATAGTGTGATCAGTAGAACATAGAGCCTTATAGTGTGATCAGTATAACATAGAGCCTTATAGTGTGATCAGTAGAACATAGAGCCTTGTAGTGTGATCAGTATAATATAGAGCCGTATAGTGTGATCAGTAGAACATAGAGCCTTGTAGTGTGATCAGTATAATATAGAGCCTTATAGTGTGATCAGTAGAGCATAGAGCCTTATAGTGTGATCAGTAGAGCCTTATAGTGTGATCAGTAGAACATAGAGCCTTATAGTGTGATCAGTTTAACATAGAGCCTTATAGTGTGATCAGTAGAACATAGAGCCTTATAGTGTGATCAGTAGAACATAGAGCCTTATAGTGTGATCAGTAGAACATAGAGCCTTATAGTGTGATCAGTAGAACACAGAGCCTTATAGTGTGATCAGTAGAACATAGAGCCTTATAGTGTGATCAGTAGAGCCTTATAGTGTGATCAGTAGAACATAGAGCCTTATAGTGTGACCAGTTTAACATAGAGCCTTATAGTGTGATCAGTAGAACATAGAGCCTTATAGTGTGATCAGTAGAACATAGAGCCTTATAGTGTGATCAGTATAGCACAGAGCCTTATAGTGTGATCAGTAGAACACAGGGCCTTATAGTGTATAACATAGAGCCTTATAGTGTGATCAGTAGAGCATAGAGCCTTATAGTGTGATCAGTAGAACACAGAGCCTTATAGTGTATAACATAGAGCCTTATAGTGTGATCAGTAGAGCATAGAGCCTTATAGTGTGATCAGTAGAGCATAGAGCCTTATAGTGTGATCAGTAGAACGTAGAGCCTTATAGTGTGTAACATAGAGCCTTATAGTGTGATCAGTAGAGCATAGAGCCTTATAGTGTATAACATAGAGCCTTATAGTGTGATCAGTAGAACATAGAGCCTTATAGTGTGATCAGTAGAACATAGAGCCTTATAGTGTGATCAGTATAACATAGAGCCTTATAGTGTGATCAGTATAATATAGAGCCGTATAGTGTGATCAGTAGAGCATAGAGCCTTATAGTGTGATCAGTAGAGCATAGAGCCTTATAGTGTGATCAGTAGAGCCTTAGTGTAATCAGTAGAGCATAGAGCCTTATAGTGTGATCAGTAGAGCCTTAGTGTGATCAGTAGAGCCTTAATGTGATCAGTAGAGCATAGAGCCTTATAGTGTGATCAGTATAATATAGAGCCTTATAGTGTGATCAGTATAATATAGAGCCTTATAGTGTGATCAGTAGAACATAGAGACTTATAGTGTGATCAGTAGAGCCTTAGTGTGATCAGTAGAGCCTTAGTGTGATCAGTAGAGCCTTAGTGTGATCAGTAGAGCCTTAGTGTGATCAGTAGAGCATAGAGCCTTATAGTGTGATCAGTAGAACATATAGCCTTATAGTGTGATCAGTAGAGCCTTGTAGTGTGATCAGTAGAGCCTTAGTGTGATCAGTAGAGCCTTAGTGTGATCAGTAGAGCATAGAGCCTTATAGTGTGATCGGTAGAGCATAGAGCCTTATAGTGTGATCAGTAGAGCCTTATAGTGTGATCAGTAGAGCCTTAGTGTGATCAGTAGAGCCTTAGTGTGATCAGCAGAGCATAGAGCCTTATAGTGTGATCAGTATAATATAGAGCCTTATAGTGTGATCAGTATAATATAGAGCCTTCGCGAAAAGCCACACAGCAGAACTACATTTATTTTTAGATCTTTCCCCCCTATCAATACACCGGAAGCCATCTTAGGGTGTATCATTCAGCTTGTGAAGCGGCCGACCTGCCTTCCTTGTGTGAAACACATCAAACTGTCCTAGAAATGCCTAAGACATGATGAAAACAAGCCCAGATTCCCCCAGGGTGAATTCTCCCTTTAATGTTTTGTACACTCAGTGAAGATACGCAGAGATTGCATTTAGATTTCTAGTACAGTATTATTTGGGTTGTTAATTGGATTCGTTCTGACAGTCGCTCATCACACCAGAGGTGGGTTGGGGGTTGGGGGCTACTCATCACACCAGAGGTGGGTTGGGGGCTGGGGGCTGCTCATCACACCAGAGGTGGGTTGGGGGCTGGGGGCTGCTCATCACACCAGAGGTGGGTTGGGGGCTACTCATCACACCAGAGGTGGGTTGGGGGCTGGGGGCTGCTCATCACACCAGAGGTGGGTTGGGGGTTGCTCATCACACCAGAGGTGGGTTGGGGGCTGGGGGCTGCTCATCACACCAGAGGGGGGTTGGGGGTTGGGGGCTGCTCATCACACCAGAGGTGGGTTGGGGGTTGGGGGCTGCTCATCACACCAGAGGTGGGTTGGGGGTTGGGGGCTGCTCATCACACCAGAGGTGGGTTGGGGGCTGCTCATCACACCAGAGGTGGGTTGGGGGCTGGGGGCTGCTCATCACACCAGAGGTGGGTTGGGGGTTGGGGGCTGCTCATCACACCAGAGGTGGGTTGGGGGTTGGGGGTTGGGGGCTGCTCATCACACCAGAGGTGGGTTGGGGGTTGGGGGCTGCTCATCACACCAGAGGTGGGTTGGGGGTTGGGGGTTGCTCATCACACCAGAGGTGGGTTGGGGGCTGGGGGCTGCTCATCACACCAGAGGTGGGTTGGGGGTTGGGGGCTGCTCATCACACCAGAGGTGGGTTGGGGGTTGGGGGCTGCTCATCACACCACAGGTGGGTTGGGGGCTGCTCATCACACCAGAGGTGGGTTGGGGGTTGGGGGCTGCTCATCACACCAGAGGTGGGTTGGGGGTTGGGGGTTGGGGGCTGCTCATCACACCAGAGGTGGGTTGGGGGTTGGGGGCTGCTCATCACACCAGAGGTGGGTTGGGGGTTGCTCATCACACCAGAGGTGGGTTGGGGGTTGGGGGCTGCTCATCACACCAGAGGTGGGTTGGGGGCTGGGGGCTGCTCATCACACCAGAGGTGGGTTGGGGGTTGGGGGCTGCTCATCACACCAGAGGTGGGTTGGGGGTTGGGGGCTGCTCATCACACCAGAGGTGGGTTGGGGGCTGCTCATCACACCAGAGGTGGGTTGGGGGTTGGGGGCTGCTCATCACACCAGAGGTGGGTTGGGGATTGGGGGCTGCTCATCACACCAGAGGTGGTTTGGGGGTTGGGGGTTGCTCATCACACCAGAGGTGGGTTGGGGGTTGGGGGCTGCTCATCACACCAGAGGTGGGTTGGGGGTTGGGGGTTGGGGGCTGCTCATCACACCAGAGGTGGGTTGGGGGTTGGGGGCTGCTCATCACACCAGAGGTGGGTTGGGGGTTGGGGGTTGGGGGCTGCTCATCACACCAGAGGTGGGTTGGGGGTTGGGGGCTGCTCATCACACCAGAGGTGGGTTGGGGGTTGCTCATCACACCAGAGGTGGGTTGGGGGTTGGGGGCTGCTCATCACACCAGAGGTGGGTTGGGGGCTGGGGGCTGCTCATCACACCAGAGGTGGGTTGGGGGTTGGGGGCTGCCCATCACACCAGAGGTGGGTTGGGGGTTGGGGCTGCTCATCACACCAGAGGTGGGTTGGGGGCTGCTCATCACACCAGAGGTGGGTTGGGGGCTGGGGGCTGCTCATCACACCAGAGGTGGGTTGGGGGTTGCTCATCACACCAGAGGTGGGTTGGGGGCTGGGGGCTGCTCATCACACCAGAGGTGGGTTGGGGGTTGGGGGCTGCTCATCACACCAGAGGTGGGTTGGGGGTTGGGGGCTGCTCATCACACCAGAGGTGGGTTGGGGGTTGGGGGTTGCTCATCACACCAGAGGTGGGTTGGGGGTTGGGGGCTGCTCATCACACCAGAGGTGGGTTGGGGGCTGGGGGCTGCTCATCACACCAGAGGTGGGTTGGGGGCTGCTCATCACACCAGAGGTGGGTTGGGGGCTGCTCATCACACCAGAGGTGGGTTGGGGGCTGGGGGCTGCTCATCACACCAGAGGTGGGTTGGGGGTTGGGGGTTGGGGGCTGCTCATCACACCAGAGGTGGGTTGGGGGTTGGGGGCTGCTCATCACACCAGAGGTGGGTTGGGGGTTGCTCATCACACCAGAGGTGGGTTGGGGTTTGGGGGCTGCTCATCACACCAGAGGTGGGTTGGGGGTTGCTCATCACACCAGAGGTGGGTTGGGGGCTGGGGGCTGCTCATCACACCAGAGGTGGGTTGGGGGTTGGGGGCTGCTCATCACACCAGAGGTGGGTTGGGGGTTGGGGGCTGCTCATCACACCAGAGGTGGGTTGGGGGCTGCTCATCACACCAGAGGTGGGTTGGGGGTTGGGGGCTGCTCATCACACCAGAGGTGGGTTGGGGATTGGGGGCTGCTCATCACACCAGAGGTGGTTTGGGGGTTGGGGGCTGCTCATCACACCAGAGGTGGGTTGGGGGTTGGGGGTTGCTCATCACACCAGAGGTGGGTTGGGGGTTGGGGGCTGCTCATCACACCAGAGGTGGGTTGGGGGCTGGGGGCTGCTCATCACACCAGAGGTGGGTTGGGGGCTGCTCATCACACCAGAGGTGGGTTGGGGGCTGGGGGCTGCTCATCACACCAGAGGTGGGTTGGGGGCTGGGGGCTGCTCATCACAACAGAGGGGGGTTGGGGGTTGGGGGCTGCTCATCACACCAGAGGTGGGTTGGGGGCTGGGGGCTGCTCATCACACCAGAGGTGGGTTGGGGGCTGGGGGCTGCTCATCACACCAGAGGTGGGTTGGGGGTTGGGGGCTACTCATCACACCAGAGGTGGGTTGGGGGCTGGGGGTTGGGGGCTGCTCATCACACCAGAGGTGGGTTGGGGGCTGGGGGCTGCTCATCACACCAGAGGTGGGTTGGGGGTTGGGGGCTGCTCATCACACCAGAGGTGGGTTGGGGGTTGGGGGTTGGGGGCTGCTCATCACACCAGAGGTGGGTTGGGGGTTGGGGGCTGCTCATCACACCAGAGGTGGGTTGGGGGTTGGGGGCTGCTCATCACACCAGAGGGGGGTTGGGGGTTGGGGGCTGCTCATCACACCAGAGGTGGGTTGGGGGTTGGGGGCTGCTCATCACACCAGAGGTGGGTTGGGGGCTGCTCATCCCACCAGAGGTGGGTTGGGGGCTGGGGGCTGCTCATCCCACCAGAGGTGGGTTGGGGGCTGGGGGCTGCTCATCACACCAGAGGGGGGTTGGTGGTTGGGGGCTGCTCATCACACCAGAGGTGGGTTGGGGGCTGGGGGCTGCTCATCACACCAGAGGTGGGTTGGGGGTTGGGGGCTACTCATCACACCAGAGGTGGGTTGGGGGCTGGGGGTTGGGGGCTGCTCATCACACCAGAGGTGGGTTGGGGGTTGGGGGCTGCTCATCACACCAGAGGTGGGTTGGGGGTTGGGGGTTGGGGGCTGCTCATCACACCAGAGGTGGGTTGGGGGTTGGGGGCTGCTCATCACACCAGAGGTGGGTTGGGGGTTGGGGGCTGCTCATCACACCAGAGGTGGGTTGGGGGCTGCTCATCCCACCAGAGGTGGGTTGGGGGCTGGGGGCTGCTCATCCCACCAGAGGTGGGTTGGGGGCTGGGGGCTGCTCATCACACCAGAGGGGGGTTGGTGGTTGGGGGCTGCTCATCACACCAGAGGTGGGTTGGGGGCTGGGGGCTGCTCATCACACCAGAGGTGGGTTGGGGGTTGGGGGCTACTCATCACACCAGAGGTGGGTTGGGGGCTGGGGGTTGGGGGCTGCTCATCACACCAGAGGTGGGTTGGGGGCTGGGGGCTGCTCATCACACCAGAGGTGGGTTGGGGGTTGGGGGCTGCTCATCACACCAGAGGTGGGTTGGGGGTTGGGGGCTGCTCATCACACCAGAGGTGGGTTGGGGCTGCTCATCACACCAGAGGTGGGTTGGGGGTTGGGGGCTGCTCATCACACCAGAGGTGGGTTGGGGATTGGGGGCTGCTCATCACACCAGAGGTGGTTTGGGGGTTGGGGGCTGCTCATCACACCAGAGGTGGGTTGGGGGTTGGGGGTTGCTCATCACACCAGAGGTGGGTTGGGGGTTGGGGGCTGCTCATCACACCAGAGGTGGGTTGGGGGCTGGGGGCTGCTCATCACACCAGAGGTGGGTTGGGGGCTGCTCATCACACCAGAGGTGGGTTGGGGGCTGGGGGCTGCTCATCACACCAGAGGTGGGTTGGGGGCTGGGGGCTGCTCATCACAACAGAGGGGGGTTGGGGGTTGGGGGCTGCTCATCACACCAGAGGTGGGTTGGGGGCTGGGGGCTGCTCATCACACCAGAGGTGGGTTGGGGGCTGCTCATCACACCAGAGGTGGGTTGGGGTTGGGGGCTACTCATCACACCAGAGGTGGGTTGGGGGCTGGGGGTTGGGGGCTGCTCATCACACCAGAGGTGGGTTGGGGGCTGGGGGCTGCTCATCACACCAGAGGTGGGTTGGGGGTTGGGGGCTGCTCATCACACCAGAGGTGGGTTGGGGGTTGGGGGTTGGGGGCTGCTCATCACACCAGAGGTGGGTTGGGGGTTGGGGGCTGCTCATCACACCAGAGGTGGGTTGGGGGTTGGGGGCTGCTCATCACACCAGAGGTGGGTTGGGGTTGGGGGCTGCTCATCACACCAGAGGTGGGTTGGGGGCTGGGGGCTGCTCATCACACCAGAGGGGGGTTGGGGGTTGGGGGCTGCTCATCACACCAGAGGTGGGTTGGGGGTTGGGGGCTGCTCATCACACCAGAGGTGGGTTGGGGGCTGCTCATCCCACCAGAGGTGGGTTGGGGGCTGGGGGCTGCTCATCCCACCAGAGGTGGGTTGGGGGCTGGGGGCTGCTCATCACACCAGAGGGGGGTTGGTGGTTGGGGGCTGCTCATCACACCAGAGGTGGGTTGGGGGCTGGGGGCTGCTCATCACACCAGAGGTGGGTTGGGGGTTGGGGGCTACTCATCACACCAGAGGTGGGTTGGGGGCTGGGGGTTGGGGGCTGCTCATCACACCAGAGGTGGGTTGGGGGTTGGGGGCTGCTCATCACACCAGAGGTGGGTTGGGGGTTGGGGGTTGGGGGCTGCTCATCACACCAGAGGTGGGTTGGGGGTTGGGGCTGCTCATCACACCAGAGGTGGGTTGGGGGTTGGGGGCTGCTCATCACACCAGAGGTGGGTTGGGGGCTGCTCATCCCACCAGAGGTGGGTTGGGGGCTGGGGCTGCTCATCCCACCAGAGGTGGGTTGGGGGCTGGGGGCTGCTCATCACACCAGAGGGGGGTTGGTGGTTGGGGGCTGCTCATCACACCAGAGGTGGGTTGGGGGCTGGGGGCTGCTCATCACACCAGAGGTGGGTTGGGGGTTGGGGGCTACTCATCACACCAGAGTGGGTTGGGGGCTGGGGGTTGGGGGCTGCTCATCACACCAGAGGTGGGTTGGGGGCTGGGGGCTGCTCATCACACCAGAGGTGGGTTGGGGTTGGGGGCTGCTCATCACACCAGAGGTGGGTTGGGGGTTGGGGGCTGCTCATCACACCAGAGGTGGGTTGGGGTTGGGGGCTGCTCATCACACCAGAGGTGGGTTGGGGGTTGGGGGCTGCTCATCACACCAGAGGTGGGTTGGGGGTTGGGGGCTGCTCATCACACCAGAGGTGGGTTGGGGGCTGGGGGCTGCTCATCACACCAGAGGGGGGTTGGGGGTTGGGGGCTGCTCATCACACCAGAGGTGGGTTGGGGGTTGGGGGCTGCTCATCACACCAGAGGTGGGTTGGGGGCTGCTCATCCCACCAGAGGTGGGTTGGGGGCTGGGGGCTGCTCATCCCACCAGAGGTAGGTTGGGGCTGGGGGCTGCTCATCACACCAGAGGTGGGTTGGGGGTTGGGGGCTGCTCATCACACCAGAGGTGGGTTGGGGGTTGGGGGCTGCTCATCACACCAGAGGTGGGTTGGGGGCTGGGGGCTGCTCATCACACCAGAGGGGGGTTGGGGGTTGGGGGCTGCTCATCACACCAGAGGTGGGTTGGGGGTTGGGGGCTGCTCATCACACCAGAGGTGGGTTGGGGGCTGCTCATCCCACCAGAGGTGGGTTGGGGGCTGGGGGCTGCTCATCCCACCAGAGGTAGGTTGGGGGCTGGGGGCTGCTCATCACACCAGAGGGGGGTTGGTGGTTGGGGGCTGCTCATCACACCAGAGGTGGGTTGGGGGCTGGGGGCTGCTCATCACACCAGAGGTGTGTTCCGCTTGTGCTCTCTCTCTCTCTCTCTCTCTCTCTCTCTCTCTCTCTCTCTCTCTCTCTCTTTGGAGGTGTCTGTATTTACTGTCATTTTCTGGGTTGGGGGCTAGGGTGAAATGAAGAGCAGCAAGACAATTTCAGCTTCCACGAGTTGCTTTAAAACACAGACACACACAGTCCTAGTAATGCAGCAGTTCTTGCAGCTATCAATTTAAGAGTGGAGCCCTGGGAATAGTTCAATTCAGACAGACAATGGCTCTCATCATTTACCCTCTGGATGTTTCTGTTTCTCTCTCTCTCTCTCTCTCTCTCTCTCTCTCTCTCTCTCTCTCTCTCTCTCTCTCAGTAAATAAAGACTAAATGACTATAGATCAGCAGTAAATAAAGACTAAATGACTATAGATCAGCAGTAAATAAAGACTAAATGACTATAGAGCAGCAGTAAATAAAGACTAAATGACTATAGATCAGCAGTAAATAAAGACTAAATGACTATAGATCAGCAGTAAATAAAGACTAAATGACTATAGATCAGCAGTAAATAAAGACTAAATGACTATAGATCAGTAAATAACAATAGCGAGGCCTTATACAGGGGGTACTATAGTCAACATAATAAACTAATACCTTTACATTAAATATTGTTTAGATAATTAAATAGGTTAGGTCTAATCACAACTTGAATAAACCGTTCCCAGGATCGAATATAGGCTGCAAAAATAGGCTCCATTTATTTTGTAGGCTTCTCAAACTTTTACCAGCCCCACTGGTTTACACTTCATATGTACTGCTTCATGTGTACTGCTTCATGTGTACTGCTTCATGTGTACTGCTTCATATGTACTGCTTCATATGTACTGCTTCATGTATACTGCTTCATATGTACTGCTTAATATGTACTGCTTCATGTGTACTGCTTCATGTGTACTGCTTCATGTGTACTGCTTCATGTGTACTGCTTCATGTATACTGCTTCATGTATACTGCTTCATGTGTACTGCTTCATGTGTACTGCTTCATGTGTACTGCTTCATGTGTACTGCTCCATATATACTGCTTCATATGTACTGCTTCATATGTACTGCTTCATGTGTACTGCTTCATATGTACTGCTTCATGTGTACTGCTTCATGTGTACTGCTTCATATGTACTGCTTCATGTGTACTGCTTCATATGTACTGCTTCATATGTACTGCGTAACGAGCTGTTAATGAATTGAATTATCCAAAACATGTAGGCTGCTCGCACTTTATACAGGGCTGTGTATCCATCTACCTCGTTGTTGTCCTTCCAAACTGGCGATTTCACTCGCGCGCGGCACCTGTTTCCATGGTGATGCTGTATTCCATAACCTTCATCTTAACCTTTCTGTTTATTTCTCCCGTTTAGGCCTACGTTAGCCATTTAGCGTGAGCTCGGCTATCCGGGGGGGGGGGGGGGGGTAAACTGGTCAACGTGACGTATTCTAGAATGGGGAAGGGCATGGGTCTCAGGGTGAACTTGGGGTGGGTGTTCAGAGTACCATGGTTGTACCCGCAGGTGGGCGAGGGCAGGAATGGGGACAGGGACCATAAACAAATTAGAACATTTTAGCACCAAAACAAATAAGGGCCCAGTTCTCAGCTTCTCAATGGTTGGCTGGTAGCCTCATGTCTGCCTCACCACTCACACAATGCAACACATTAAACTCCTGGGTATTTTTTTAAAGTCTATTATCTTGATTTAAAATGTTTTTCCTGACCGGTAATGTAATTGTTCTGAACCGCGAGCCGGCCCGCGGGTTGAAGGAATGTTTTCATTCCACCTGATTGTGTTGAGGCTCAACCCCCGGGGAACCCTGGGTACACAACGTACACACACAGAGACACACACACATCCTTATCAACGGTGTGTGACATCACTGTCCAAGCACTAAAGGACGTATTATATAAACCATCTGGCTAATACCAAACACCTACAGACCCACATGACCTGACAGTGAGTTAACCATGGGTGGAAGAAAACAAGCCTGTCATGCAGGCCCAATTAAACCCAGTCTTAAGGCATCTGAGGAATGTTATACTCTATTATAAAGGTTTGGAAAGGGAAGGACCCTTTTAGGTTGGGAAAGGACCGTTTGTGAAGGAAACACAAGGCTGTTTACGTGACATTTAGTTTACTACTGTTTGTGAAGGGAACACAAGGCTGTTTACGTGACATTTAGTTTACTACTGTTTGTGAGGAACACAAGGCTGTTTACGTGACATTTAGTTTACTACTGTTTGTGAGGAATACAAGGCTGTTTACGTGACATTTAGTTTACTACTGTTTGTGAGGAACACAAGGCTGTTTACTTGACATTTAGTTTACTACTGTTTGTGAGGAACACAAGGCTGTTTACGTGACATTTAGTTTACTACTGTTTGTGAGGAACACAAGGCTGTTTACTTCAGGTACATTATCCATTTTCAATATATACGTTTATAAAAACACATCACTGACAAGCTGAAATGGTCCACCCACACAGACAGTGTGGGGAAGGGGCAACAGTGAAATTTGGCATGTCACCTAAAACCCTCACAAACTTTTACAGATGCACAATTGAGAGCATCCTGTCAGGCTGCATCACCACCTGGTACGGCAACTGCACCGCCCACAACCGCAAGGCTCTCCAGAGGGTGGTGCGATCTGCCCAACGCATCACCAGGGCAAACTACCTGCCCTACAGCACCCAATGTCACAGGAAGACCAAAAAGATCATCAAGGACAACAACCACCCGAGCCACTCGAAAATAGCTTCTGTCACGGTGGATTCAGGAGTAATGTGTAATAGGGATTTTATTTAATTTATTTCACCTTTACCTTTAAAATCTATATACAGTGTGTGCAAAAGGTATGAGGAGGTAGGCAATAAATAGGCCATGGTAGTGAATAATTACAATTTAACAGACAAACACTGGAATGATAAATGAGCAGATGAACATGTGCAGGTAGTGATACTGGTGCGCAAAAGAGCAGAAAAGTAAATAAAATAAAAACAGTATGGGGATGAGGTAGGTAGATTGGGTGGGCTATTTACCAATAGACTATGTACAGCTGCAGTGATCGGTTAGCTGCTCAGATAGCAGATGTTTAAAGTTGGTGAGGGAGATAAAAGTCTCCAACTTCAGAGATTTTTGCAATTCGTTCCAGTCGCAGGCAGCAGAGAACTGGAAGGAAAGGCGGCCAAATGAGGTTTTGGCTTTAGGGATGATCAGTGAGATATACCTGCTGGAGCGCGTGCTACGGATGGGTGTTGCCATCGTGACCAGTGAACTGAGATAAGGCGGAGCTTTACCTAGCATGGACTTGTAGATGACCTGGAGCCAGTGGGTCTGGCGACAAATATGTAGCAGGAATGTGTAATAGGGATTTTATTTCTTACCCAAATTCCGGCGTGCCGTGTAAAGGCACGCGGACGAAGACCAAACAAATACGTAACAAAAACACAGGGTTGAAACCCAAACAAAAGAGTGAATAATTAACACACGATGATTAACACACGGGACGAGACCCGTAATCATCTGCCCAATCATCTGCCCAATCCACAAGGGCACGAAAGCCCAAAACACACAGCACAGGTACTCACACGCAACAACGGACATCGAAACAATTCAATCAACAAGACCATGGAAACCAAAGGGCACATATATACAAAAACTAATCAGTGGGAATAGGGGACAGGTGACAGGGGACAGGTGAACAGGGGACAGGTAAATAAGGGATATGTGTTCAGGGGACAGGTGATCAGGGGAAAGGTAAATAGGGGACAGGTGAACAGGGGACAGGTGTACAGGGGACAGGTGTACAGGGGACAGGGAGACATGGGACAGGTGAACAGGGGACAGGTAAATAGGGGACAGGTGAACAGGGGACAGGTGAACAAGGGACAGGTGTGTAGGGGACAGGCGAACAGGGACAGGTAAATAGGGACAGGTAAATAGGGGACAGGTGAACAGGGGACAGGTGAACAGGGGACAGGTGACCCAGGAACCCTGGGTACACAACGTACACACACAGAGACACACACACATCCTTATCAACGGTGTGACATCACTGTCCAAGCACTAAAGGACGTATTATATAAACCATCTGGCTAATACCAAACACCTACAGACCCACATGACCTGACAGTGAGTTAACCATGGGTGGAAGAAAACAAGCCTGTCATGCAGGCCCAATTAAACCCAGTCTTAAGGCATCTGAGGAATGTTATACTCTATTATAAAGGTTTGGAAAGGGAAGGACCCTTTTAGGTTGGGAAAGGACCGTTTGTGAAGGAAACACAAGGCTGTTTACGTGACATTTAGTTTACTACTGTTTGTGAAGGGAACACAAGGCTGTTTACGTGACATTTAGTTTACTACTGTTTGTGAGGAACACAAGGCTGTTTACGTGACATTTAGTTTACTACTGTTTGTGAGGAATACAAGGCTGTTTACGTGACATTTAGTTTACTACTGTTTGTGAGGAACACAAGGCTGTTTACTTGACATTTAGTTTACTACTGTTTGTGAGGAACACAAGGCTGTTTACGTGACATTTAGTTTACTACTGTTTGTGAGGAACACAAGGCTGTTTACTTGACATTTAGTTTACTACTGTTTGTGAGGAACACAAGGCTGTTTACGTGACATTTAGTTTACTACTGTTTGTGAGGAACACAAGGCTGTTTACTTCAGGTACATTATCCATTTTCAATATATACGTTTATAAAAACACATCACTGACAAGCTGAAATGGTCCACCCACACAGACAGTGTGGGGAAGGGGCAACAGTGAAATTTGGCATGTCACCTAAAACCCTCACAAACTTTTACAGATGCACAATTGAGAGCATCCTGTCAGGCTGCATCACCACCTGGTACGGCAACTGCACCGCCCACAACCGCAAGGCTCTCCAGAGGGTGGTGCGATCTGCCCAACGCATCACCAGGGCAAACTACCTGCCCTACAGCACCCAATGTCACAGGAAGACCAAAAAGATCATCAAGGACAACAACCACCCGAGCCACTCGAAAATAGCTTCTGTCACGGTGGATTCAGGAGTAATGTGTAATAGGGATTTTATTTAATTTATTTCACCTTTACCTTTAAAATCTATATACAGTGTGTGCAAAAGGTATGAGGAGGTAGGCAATAAATAGGCCATGGTAGTGAATAATTACAATTTAACAGACAAACACTGGAATGATAAATGAGCAGATGAACATGTGCAGGTAGTGATACTGGTGCGCAAAAGAGCAGAAAAGTAAATAAAATAAAAACAGTATGGGGATGAGGTAGGTAGATTGGGTGGGCTATTTACCAATAGACTATGTACAGCTGCAGTGATCGGTTAGCTGCTCAGATAGCAGATGTTTAAAGTTGGTGAGGGAGATAAAAGTCTCCAACTTCAGAGATTTTTGCAATTCGTTCCAGTCGCAGGCAGCAGAGAACTGGAAGGAAAGGCGGCCAAATGAGGTTTTGGCTTTAGGGATGATCAGTGAGATATACCTGCTGGAGCGCGTGCTACGGATGGGTGTTGCCATCGTGACCAGTGAACTGAGATAAGGCGGAGCTTTACCTAGCATGGACTTGTAGATGACCTGGAGCCAGTGGGTCTGGCGACAAATATGTAGCAGGAATGTGTAATAGGGATTTTATTTCTTACCCAAATTCCGGCGTGCCGTGTAAAGGCACGCGGACGAAGACCAAACAAATACGTAACAAAAACACAGGGTTGAAACCCAAACAAAAGAGTGAATAATTAACACACGATGATTAACACACGGGACGAGACCCGTAATCATCTGCCCAATCATCTGCCCAATCCACAAGGGCACGAAAGCCCAAAACACACAGCACAGGTACTCACACGCAACAACGGACATCGAAACAATTCAATCAACAAGACCATGGAAACCAAAGGGCACATATATACAAAAACTAATCAGTGGGAATAGGGGACAGGTGACAGGGGACAGGTGAACAGGGGACAGGTAAATAAGGGATATGTGTTCAGGGGACAGGTGATCAGGGGAAAGGTAAATAGGGGACAGGTGAACAGGGGACAGGTGTACAGGGGACAGGTGTACAGGGGACAGGGAGACATGGGACAGGTGAACAGGGGACAGGTAAATAGGGGACAGGTGAACAGGGGACAGGTGAACAAGGGACAGGTGTGTAGGGGACAGGCGAACAGGGACAGGTAAATAGGGACAGGTAAATAGGGGACAGGTGAACAGGGGACAGGTGAACAGGGGACAGGTGAGCAGGGGACAGGTGTATAGGGTACAGGTGAACAGGGGACAGGAGAACAGGGACAGGTAAACAGGGGACGGGTAAATAGGGGACAGGTGAAAACAAGGGACAGGTGAAAAGGGGACAGGTGAACAGGGGACGGGTAAACAGGGGACAGGTGAACAGGGGACAGGTGAAAACCAGGGACAGGTGAAAAGGGGACAGGTAAACAGGGGACAGGTGAATAGGGGACAGGTAAATAGAGGACAGGTGAACAGGGAACAGGTAAATATGGGACAGGTAAACAGGGGACAGGTGATTAGGGGACAGGTGAATAGAGGACAGGTGAACAGGGGACAGGTGAATATGGGACAGGTGAACAGGGGACAGGTGAACAGGGGACAGGTGAAAACAAGGGACAGGTGAAAAGGGGACAGGTAAACAGGGGACAGGTAAATAGGGGACAGGTAAACATGGGACAGGTGATTATGGGACAGGTAAATAAGGGACAGGTGAGCGTGATGAAAATTCCGGAGGGATCCGTGACACTATCTCAAGGCCATCAGACTGTTAAACAGACATCACTAACACCGAGAGGCTGCTGCCTACACACAGGACTCGAAATCATTGGCCACTTTAATGAATGGATCACTAGTCACTTTAATAATATAACTTTAATCATGTTTACGTATCTTGCATTACTCATCTCATATGTATATTTGTCACGTGTGCTCCCCCTCTGGCCTCTAGGTCACCAGGCTGCTCGTTATGGGGCACACCTGTCACCATCGTTACGTGCACTTGCAGGTCGTCAGACTCACCTAGACTCCATCACTTCCTTGATTACCTTCCCTATATATGTCACTACCTTTGGTTCCTTCCCTATATAAGAGAATCCAGGCCAACACTCTCCGTACTGTACAGCCTCACTGTACAGCCGGCAGCTCTGGACTAGTCCAGAATCCTGATGTTGTGTTTAATGTCCAGAGTAGAACTGCATCTAACCTGAAACCATCTATTCCTAACTATGGCTCTACCCAGAGTGAATTCAAGTTCTCCACCTCCAGACAACCCAACCAAACCCTTTGGTTCCTTCCCTATATATGTCCCTCCCATTGGTTCATTCCCTATATATGTCCCTCCCATTGGTTCCTTCCCTATATATGTCCCTCCCATTGGTTCCTTCCCTATATATGTCCCTCCCATTGGTTCCTTCCCTATATATGTCCCTCTCATTGGTTCCTTCCCTATATATGTCCCTCCCATTGGTTCCTTCCCTATATATGTCCCTCCCATTGGTTCCTTCCCTATATATGTCCCTCCCATTGGTTCCTTCCCTATATATGTCCCTCTCATTGGTTCCTTCCCTATATATGTCCCTCCCATTGGTTCCTTCCCTATTCACTCCCATTGGTTCCTTCCCTATATATGTCCCTCCCATTGGTTCCTTCCCTATTCACTCCCATTGGTTCCTTCCCTATATATGTCCCTCCCATTGGTTCCTTCCCCAGGCCTCATTGTTTCTGTTTCATGTCTGTGCGTTGTTCATGGTTCTTGTTTTATATTGAGTTGTGTTTATTGTATTAAAACATTGACTCCCTGAACTTGCTTCCCGATTCTCAGCCATCATTGTTACAATATACCGTATTTTATACCATCTATTGCATCTTCGCCTATGCCCGCTCTATCATCGCTCATCCATATATTTATATGTACATATTCTCATTCAACCCTTTAGATTTGTGTGTATTAGGTAGTTGTTGGGGAATTGTTAGATTACATGTTAGATATTGCTGCACTGTCGGAACTAGAAGAACAATATGAAAAGTGGTACTCAGTGATATGTTGTGTTGGATTGCCCCAAAGATAACACTTTGTATTCAGGACATAAAGTTAATTTCTCAGCTATACTAGGCAAGTCAGTTAAAAACAAATTCTTCGGCCGAACCCTAACGACACTGGGCCGATTGTGCCGCCACCCCTATGGGACACCCAATCACAGCAGGTTATGATACAGCCTGGAATCGAACCAGGCTCTGTAGTGATGCCTCTAGGACTGAGATGCAGTCTATAGACAAGAGGTACCAGTACTGAGTAATGATAACTAGTCTATATACACAGGGTACCAGTACTGAGTAATGGTAACTAGGCTATATACACCGGGTACCAGTACTGAGTAATGATAACTAGTCTATATACAAGGGGTACCAGTACTGAGTAATGATAACTAGGCTATATACAAGGGGTACCAGTACTGAGTAATGATAACTAGGCTATATACAAGGGGTACCAGTACTGAGTAATGATAACTAGGCTATATACAAGGGGTACCAGTACTGAGTAATGATAACTAGTCTATATACAAGGGGTACCAGTACTGAGTAATGATAACTAGGCTATATACAAGGGGTACCAGTACTGAGTAATGATAACTAGGCTATATACAAGGGGTACCAGTACTGAGTAATGATAACTAGTCTATATACAAGGGGTACCAGTACTGAGTAATGATAACTAGGCTATATACAAGGGGTACCAGTACTGAGTAATGATAACTAGTCTATATACACAGGGTACCAGTACTGAGTAATGATAACTAGTCTATATACAAGGGGTACCAGTACTGAGTAATGATAACTAGGCTATATGCAAAGGGTACCAGTACTGAGTAATGATAACTAGGCTATATACAAGGGGTACCAGTACTGAGTAATGATAACTAGGCTATATACAAGGGGTACCAGTACTGAGTAATGATAACTAGGCTATATACAGGGGGTACCAGTACTGAGTAATGATAACTAGGCTATATACAAGGGGTACCAGTACTGAGTAATGATAACTAGTCTATATACAAGGGGTACCAGTACTGAGTAATGATAACTAGGCTATATACAAGGGGTACCAGTACTGAGTAATGATAACTAGGCTATATAGAATGGGTACCAGTACTGAGTAATGATAACTAGGCTATATACAAGGGGTACCAGTACTGAGTAATGATAACTAGGCTATATACAAGGGGTACCAGTACTGAGTAATGATAACTAGGCTATATACAAGGTGTACCAGTACTGAGTAATGATAACTAGGCTATATACAAGGGGTACCAGTACTGAGTAATGATAACTAGGCTATATACAAGGGGTACCAGTACTGAGTAATGATAACTAGTCTATATACAAGGGGTACCAGTACTGAGTAATGATAACTAGGCTATATACAAGGGGTACCAGTACTGAGTAATGATAACTAGTCTATATACAAGGGGTACCAGTACTGAGTAATGATAACTAGGCTATATACAAGGGGTACCAGTACTGAGTAATGATAACTAGGCTATATACAAGGGGTACCAGTACTGAGTAATGATAACTAGTCTATATACAAGGGGTACCAGTACTGAGTAATGATAACTAGGCTATATACAAGGGGTACCAGTACTGAGTAATGATAACTAGTCTATATACACAGGGTACCAGTACTGAGTAATGATAACTAGTCTATATACAAGGGGTACCAGTACTGAGTAATGATAACTAGGCTATATGCAAAGGGTACCAGTACTGAGTAATGATAACTAGGCTATATACAAGGGGTACCAGTACTGAGTAATGATAACTAGGCTATATACAAGGGGTACCAGTACTGAGTAATGATAACTAGGCTATATACAGGGGGTACCAGTACTGAGTAATGATAACTAGGCTATATACAAGGGGTACCAGTACTGAGTAATGATAACTAGTCTATATACAAGGGGTACCAGTACTGAGTAATGATAACTAGGCTATATACAAGGGGTACCAGTACTGAGTAATGATAACTAGGCTATATAGAATGGGTACCAGTACTGAGTAATGATAACTAGGCTATATACAAGGGGTACCAGTACTGAGTAATGATAACTAGGCTATATACAAGGGGTACCAGTACTGAGTAATGATAACTAGGCTATATACAAGGTGTACCAGTACTGAGTAATGATAACTAGGCTATATACAAGGGGTACCAGTACTGAGTAATGATAACTAGGCTATATACAAGGGGTACCAGTACTGAGTAATGATAACTAGTCTATATACAAGGGGTACCAGTACTGAGTAATGATAACTAGGCTATATACACAGGGTACCAGTACTGAGTAATGATAACTAGTCTATATACACAGGGTACCAGTACTGAGTAATGATAACTAGGCTATATAGAATGGGTACCAGTACTGAGTAATGATAACTAGGCTATATGCAAAGGGTACCAGTACTGAGTAATGATACCTAGGCTATATACACAGGGTACCAGTACTGAGTAATGATACCTAGGCTATATACACAGGGTACCAGTACTGAGTAATGATAACTAGGCTATATACAAGGGGTACCAGTACTGAGTAATGATAACTAGGCTATATACACAGGGTACCAGTACTGAGTAGCGATAACTAGGCTATATAGAATGGGTACCAGTACTGAGTAATGATAACTAGTCTATATAGAATGGGTACCAGTACTGAGTAATGATAACTAGTCTATATACAAGGGGTACCAGTACTGAGTAATGATAACTAGTCTATATACAAGGGGTACCAGTACTGAGTAATGATAACTAGGCTATATACAAGGGGTACCAGTACTGAGTAACGATAACTAGGCTATATACACAGGGTACCAGTACTGAGTAACGATAACTAGGCTATATAGAATGGGTACCAGTACTGAGTAATGATAACTAGGCTATATACAAGGGGTACCAGTACTGAGTAATGATAACTAGGCTATATACAAGGGGTACCAGTACTGAGTAATGATAACTAGGCTATATACAGGGGGTACCAGTACTGAGTAATGATAACTAGGCTATATATACCGGGTACCCGTACTGAGTAATGATAACTAGTCTATATACAAGGGGTACCAGTACTGAGTAATGATAACTAGGCTATATACAAGGGGTACCAGTACTGAGTAATGATAACTAGGCTATATACAAGGGGTACCAGTACTGAGTAATGATAACTAGGCTATATAGAATGGGTACCAGTACTGAGTAACGATAACTAGGCTATATACAAGGGGTACCAGTACTGAGTAATGATAACTAGGCTATATACACAGGGTACCAGTACTGAGTAACGATAACTAGGCTATATAGAATGGGTACCAGTAGTGAGTAATGATAACTAGGCTATATACAAGGGGTACCAGTACTGAGTAATGATAACTAGGCTATATACACAGGGTACCAGTACTGAGTAATGATAACTAGTCTATATACAAGGGGTACCAGTACTGAGTAATGATAACTAGGCTATATACAAGGGGTACCAGTACTGAGTAATGATAACTAGGCTATATACAAGGGGTACCAGTACTGAGTAATGATAACTAGGCTATATACAAGGGGTACCAGTACTGAGTTACGATAACTAGGCTATATACACAGGGTACCAGTACTGAGTAACGATAACTAGGCTATATAGAATGGGTACCAGTACTGAGTAATGATAACTAGGCTATATACAAGGGGTACCAGTACTGAGTAATGATAACTAGGCTATATACAGGGGGTACCAGTACTGAGTAATGATAACTAGGCTATATACACCGGGTACCAGTACTGAGTAATGATAACTAGGCTATATACACAGGGTACCAGTACTGAGTAATGATAACTAGGCTATATACAAGGGGTACCAGTACTGAGTAATGATAACTAGGCTATATACAAGGGGTACCAGTACTGAGTAATGATAACTAGGCTATATACAAGGGGTACCAGTACTGAGTAATGATAACTAGGCTATATACAAGGGGTACCAGTACTGAGTAATGATAACTAGTCTATATACAAGGGGTACCAGTACTGAGTAATGATAACTAGTCTATATACAAGGGGTACCAGTACTGAGTAATGATAACTAGGCTATATACAAGAGGTACCCGTACTGAGTAATGATAACTAGTCTATATACACAGGGTACCAGTACTGAGTAATGATAACTAGGCTTATATACAAGGGGTACCAGTACTGAGTAATGATAACTAGGCTATATACAAGGGGTACCAGTACTGAGTAATGATAACTAGGCTATATACAAGGGGTACCAGTACTGAGTAATGATAACTAGGCTATATACAAGGGGTACCAGTACTGAGTAATGATAACTAGTCTATATACAAGGGGTACCAGTACTGAGTAATGATAACTAGTCTATATACAAGGGGTACCAGTACTGAGTAATGATAACTAGGCTATATACACAGGGTACCAGTACTGAGTAATGATAACTAGGCTTATATACAAGGGGTACTAGTACTGAGTAACGATAACTAGGCTATATACAAGGGGTACCAGTACTGAGTAATGATAACTAGTCTATATACAAGGGGTACCAGTACTGAGTAATGATAACTAGGCTATATACACAGGGTACCAGTACTGAGTAATGATAACTAGGCTATATACAAGGGGTACCAGTTCTGATAGATACGTTTTCAGACCCTTTCCTATGAGACTCGAAATTGAGCTCAGGTGCATCCTGTTTCCATTGATCGTCCTTGAGATGTTTCTACAACTTGATTGGAGCCCACCTGTGGTAAATTCAATTGATTGGACATGATTTGGAAAGGCTCACACCTGTCTATATAAGGTCCCACAGTTCACAGTGCATGTCAGAGCAAAAACCAAGCCATGAGGCTAATGGAATTCATCATTCTTAAATGGTCAGGGAGGTGATAAAGAACGATGGTCACTCTGACAGAGCTCCAGAGTTCCTCTGTGAAGATGGAACAACCATCTCTGCAGCAATCCACCAATCAGGCCTTTATGGTAAACTGGCCAGACAGAAGCCACTCTTCAGTGAAAGGCACATGACAGCCGAGTTAGAGTTTGCCAAATGGCACCTAAAGACTCTTAGACCATGAGAAACAAGATTGAAGTCTTTGTCCTGAACGCTAAGCGTCATGTCTGGAGGAAACCTGGCACCATCCCCACGGTGAAGCATGGTGGTGGCAGCATCATGTTGTAGGGATGTTTTTCAGCGGCAGGAACTGGGAGACTAGTCAGGATCAAGGGAAAGATGAACGGAATAGTACAGAGAGATCCAGAGCGGTCAGGACCTCAGACTGGGACGAAGGTTCACCTTCCGACAGGACAACAACCCTAAGCACACAGCCAAGACAACACAGGAGTGGCTTCAGGACAAGTCTCTGAATGCCCTTGAGTGGCCGAGCCAGAACCTGGATTTGAACCCAATCTAACATCTATGGAGACCTGAAAATAGCTGTGCAGCAACGCTCCCCATCCAACCTGACAGTGCTTGAGAGGAGCTGCAGAGAAGAATGGGAGAAACTCCCCAATTACAGGTGTGCCAAGCTTGTAGCTTCATACCCAAGAAGACTCAATGCTGTAATTGCTGAAAAAGGTGCTTCAACAAAGTACTGAGTAAAGAGTCTGAATACTTACTTTTTTATATATATTTGTTATTAGCAAACATTTCTAAAAACCATTTTTTTGCTTTGTCATTATGGGGTATTGTGATGTCATTATGGGGTATTGTGATGTCATTATGGGGTATTGTGTGCAGATTGATTATGGGGGGGGAAACGATTTAATCAATTTTAGAATAAGGCTGTAATGTAACAAATTGTGGAACAAGTCAAGGGGTCTGAATACTTTCCCGAAAGGCACTGTGGGTAGGGATGATGTGACTAGGCAACAGATAATACCCTGAGGTAGCAGAGAGTCAATGACTTGAGTGTCTGGAGTCTTTTTTAAATACATTATTTTGTACTTTTTACCCCTTTTTTGACCCCAATTTCATGATATCCAATTGGTAGTTACAGTCTTGTCCCATCACTGCAACTCCCGTACGGACTCGGGAGAGGCGAAGGTCGAGAGCCAGCCTCCGAAACACGTGTCACGAACCGGCTCAAAGCCCGTAACAAAGGGAGACAACGTGGAGATAAGGAGTAACAAAATATATATTTATTAACTAAAGTAACTAAGGAAAATATACAATGGTGTGTGTAATCAGTAATCAGTAGTGTATGCGAGTGTTTTACATGCATGAATGTGATAATGCAGGGTGTTGAAAGGTGCCAAAGCAAACAAACAAAAGGACACCAAGAACCCCAACACAATCTACAAAGGTGTCTGCATGGAGAGAGTCTCCTCCATGAATCAGGAAGAAGTCTATTTATCCTGGGAGACACATGGCCCAGGTGTTTCCCATGAAGCTGACGACCCTCCCAACTCCACCCACCGGCATCCTAATAAGGAAACAAGAACAAAGACAGAATACGGCAGACAGAGTGGGAGGGTCGTCACATTCCCCCCCATAAAACCGGGGACCAACAAGGACCCCGGAACATCATACCAGCCTCTGCGTCCCAAATTGACACAGCCTCTGCGTCCCAAATTTATGAGGGGTTATGTGTTCACACCTCCACCTGCACCAACCAACCTCCTCCTCCCCAGACCTCAGCAACCTTTGCGCATAGGAAGCAATATTTAAGAGGAAAGAAGAACACAAGACCAGGAGGGAACAGACAGGAAAGATAGAACATGACAACCCGAAACAATGGTCAGTCACGTAAACATTCAGGAACATGGCACAAAAGACCAACAGCTACAAACTCCAACGAAAAGAACATCAGGGTCCTTCTTAATTTTACAACTCCCAACGATTCATAGTCACTTCAACGATTCATAGTCACTTCCAACGATTCATAGTCACTTCCAACGATTCATAGTCACTTCCAACGATTCATAGTCACTTCCAACGATTCATAGTCACTTCCAACGATTCATAGTCACTTCCAACGAAACAGAATTTCACTAATTTCAATCATTTAACCTTGTAGTGTTCAGCGATCTTCAACAGCTGTTCTTTAGTACATAATTCTAACAGGTCCTCTGATGGAAAGCTAATGAACTTGTATACATGAGACACCATAGTCATAAGTAAATAATCTTGCTCAACCCCTCTGCTGAGCACATCAGACCACAACCAGAGAAATGACAATCACCCTGAGCACCACAGAAAAGAGATGAGATACGGAGCTTCCCCAAAACCTACAATAACTCAACCCTAGTCTTCGTGCAGATTTGCGGTGGGTATTTACGCACTGTAGCCCGCTGGCAAGGAAATAGAACTCCCCAGCATGCTGGCAAATACCACCAAGCCACAGATGTGCCCCCGAGACAACTGCTCAGTCCACAGACACCACACAAAAATAACAAACATTTAACCATGCCCAACATGTCCAAAATTTAAACACGTCGCTAAGCCTATCAGGGGAAAAAGGCTATAGATCCGGGTAGCAAGTTCCACTACCCTACACAAATCTCCTACCGAGGTACACAGCCGATTTACTCACCTCCTCAGACTGACTTCCCAACAGAAAGTAGAACAAGAGATTCCAGGCTAGGCAGGGCCTGGAAACTAACCATTCTCTCTCCAACGCAGCACACAAACCAAACAACAAAGGCAACCAATACTGGGCCTATCAAACTCAATATGCAAACCAAACACGTACCTCCACGGTCTCCCAAACCAATAGTTCAAAGATCCCGGATGAGCCCCCACTTGTCACGAACCGGCTCAAAGCCCGTAACAAAGGGAGACAACGTGGAGATAAGGAGTAACAAAATATATATTTATTAACTAAAGTAACTAAGGAAAATATACAATGGTGTGTGTAATCAGTAATCAGTAGTGTAAGTGAGTGTTTTGCATGCATGAATGTGATAATGCAGGGTGTTGAAAGGTGCCAAAGCAAACAAACAAAAGGCCACCAAGAACCCCAACACAATCTACAAAGGTGTCTGCATGGAGAGAGTCTCCTCCATGAATCAGGAAGAAGTCTATTTATCCTGGGAGACACATGGCCCAGGTGTTTCCCATGAAGCTGACGACCCTCCCAACTCCACCCACCGGCATCCTAATAAGGAAACAAGAGCAAAGACAGAATACGGCAGACAGAGTGGGAGGGTCGTCACACACGACTCTGCACCGCTTCTTGACACACTGCTCGTTTAACCCGGAAGCCAACAGAACCAAATGTGTCGAAACAAGCGTGCATGCGCACGGACAACACAAGAGTCGCTAGAGCTTGATGGGACAAGGACAACCAGGCCGGCCAAACCCTGCCATAACCTGGGTGAAGCTAGGCCAATTGTGCACCGCCTCATGGGTCTCCCGGTTGCGGCTAGAGTCTTTGACAATTCTTTAGGGCCTTTCTGTGACACCGCCTGGTATAGAGGTCCTGGATGGCAGGAAGCTCGGCCCCAGTGATGTACATGGTTGACAGCATTACCCTCTGTAGCGCCTTGAAGTCGGATGCCAAGCAGTTGCCATACCAGGCGGTGATGCAACCAGTCAAGATGCTCTCGATGGTGCAGCTGTATTTTTCTTTTTGAGGATCTGACCTTTTCAGCCTCCTGAGGGGGGAAGAGGCGTTGTCGTGCCCCCTTCACGACTGTGTTGGTGTGCTTGGACCATGATAATTCCTTACAGAGGAACTTGAAGAGGAACTTGTAGTTCCCGACCCGTTCCACTACAGCCCTGTCGATGTGAATGGGGGTGTGCTCGGCCCTCCGTTTCCTGTAGTGTACGATCAGCTCCAATAGGCTGCCTCATCGTCGTTGGTGATCAGGCCTACCACCGTCGTGTCCTCAGTAAACTTGGTGTTGGAGACATGCACGGTCATGCAGTCGTGGGTGAATAGGGAGTGCAGGAGGGGACTAAGCACGCACCCTTTAGAGGCCCCCTTGTTAATGGTCAGCGTGGCGGATGTGTTGTTGACCACCTGGTGTTGGCCCGTCAGGAAGTCCAGGATCCAGTTGCAGATGGAGTTTTTCAGTCCCAGGGTCCTTACCTTAGTGATGAGTTTGGAGGACACTATGGTGTTGAACGATAAGCTGTAGTCAATCAACAGAATTCTCACATAGGTGTTCCTCTTGTCCAAGTGGGAGAGGACAGTGTGGAGTGCAATAGAGATGCATCTGTTGAGGCGATATGGAAATTGGAGTGGGTCCAGGGTGTCTGGGATGATGGTGTTGATATGTGTCATGACCAGCCTTTCAAAGTATTTCATGGCTACAGATGTGAGTGCTTACGGGGTGATAGTCATTTAGACAGGTTACCATGGAGTTCTTGAGCACAGTGACTATGGTGGTCTGCTTGAAACATGTAGGTATTACAGACTGGGTCAGGGAGAGGTTGAAAATGTCAGTGAAGACACTAGCTAGCTGATCAAGCTCTTCTCTTGACTAGCCTCGTAGCTCCTGACTCAGAGCTCAATACTGAGTGAAGAATGATGGCAAAAAATAGACTGTATGAAGGGGGAGCTGATATGAAGGAGGACCTTAACTGTTGATCTAGCTGATATGAAGGAGGACCTTGACTGTTGATCTAGCTGATATGAAGGAGGACCTTGACTGTTGATCTAGCTGATATGAAGGAGGACCTTGACTGTTGATCTAGCTGATATGAAGGAGGACCTTGACTGTTGATCTAGCTGATATGAAGGAGGACCTTAACTGTTGATCTAGCTGATATGAAGGAGGACCTTGACTGTTGATCTAGCTGATATGAAGGAGGACCTTGACTGTTGATCTAGCTGATATGAAGGAGGACCTTGACTGTTGATCTAGCTGATATGAAGGAGGACCTTGACTGTTGATCTAGCTGATATGAAGGAGGCCTTGACTGTTGATCTAGCTGATATGAAGGAGGACCTTGACTGTTGATCTAGCTGATATGAAGGAGGACCTTGACTGTTGATCTAGCTGATATGAAGGAGGACCTTAACTGTTGATCTAGCTGATATGAAGGAGGACCTTGACTGTTGATCTAGCTGATATGAAGGAGGACCTTGACTGTTGATCTAGCTGATATGAGGAGGACCTTGACTGTTGATCTAGCTGATATGAAGGAGGACCTTGACTGTTGATCTAGCTGATATGAAGGAGGACCTTGACTGTTGATCTAGCTGATATGAAGGAGGCCTTGACTGTTGATCTAGCTGATATGAAGGAGGACCTTGACTGTTGATCTAGCTGATATGAAGGAGGACCTTGACTGTTGATCTAGCTGATATGAAGGAGGACCTTGACTGTTGATCTAGCTGATATGAAGGAGGACCTTGACTGTTGATCTAGCTGATATGAAGGAGGACCTTAACTGTTGATCTAGCTGATATGAAGGAGGACCTTGACTGTTGATCTAGCTGATATGAAGGAGGACAAAGAGACACCATATCACCAGCGGCTAAATCCTGCATGGCAGCCGCCCAAGGATGAAATATAATGAAATATTCCCACCTACTGTATCAGGCACACAGGACTGAGTAACAGAGAGAGAGAGAGAGGGAGAGAGATGTGGGAGAGAAAGTAGCAGACAGACAGTGTTCAGGGAGGTGCAGGAAGGGCGAGATAACCCATCTGCCATCACTGGTTTCATTAGTTAGTCAGTCCCACTGGTCATCCCCAAAGCCAACACTTCCTTTGGCCGCCTTTCCTTCTAGTTATCTGCTGCCAATGACTGGAACGAATTGCAAAATTCACTGAAGCTGGAGACTCATATCTCCCTCAATAACTTTAAGCACCAGTTGTCAGAGCAGCTCACGGATCACTGCACCTGTACATAGCCCATCTGTAAACAGCCCATCCAACTACATCATCCCCATTCCTTTTTTGCTCCTTTGCACCCCAGTATCTCTACTTACACATTCATCTTCTGCACATCTATCACTCCAGTGTTAATGTTAAATTGTAATTATTTCGCCACCATGGCCTATTTATTGCCTTACCTCCCTAATCTTACCTCATTTAAACATTCTTTATATAGACTTTTCTATTGTATTATTGACTGTATGTTTCTTTATTCCATGTGTAACTCTGTGTTGTTGTATGTGTCAAACTGCTTTGCTTTATCTTGGCCAGGTCCCAGTTGTAAATGAGAACTTGTTCTCAACTGGCCTACCTGGTTAAATAAAGGTGTTCTCAACTGGCCTACCTGGTTAAATAAAGGTGTTCTCAACTGGCCTACCTGGTTAAATAAAGGTGTTCTCAACTGGCCTACCTGGTTAAATAAAGGTGTTCTCAACTAGCCTACCTGGTTAAATAAAGGTGTTCTCAACTAGCCTACCTGGTTAAATAAAGGTGTTCTCAACTGGCCTACCTGGTTAAATAAAGGTGTTCTCAACTAGCCTACCTGGTTAAATAAAGGTGTTCTCAACTAGCCTACCTGGTTAAATAAAGGTGTTCTCAACTAGCCTACCTGGTTAAATAAGGTGTTCTCAACTAGTCTACCTGGTTAAATAAAGGTGTTCTCAACTAGCCTACCTGGTTAAATAAGGTGTTCTCAACTAGCCTACCTGGTTAAATAAAGGTGTTCTCAACTAGCCTACCTGGTTAAATAAAGGTGTTCTCAACTAGCCTACCTGGTTAAATAAAGGTGTTCTCAACTAGCCTACCTGGTTAAATAAAGGTGTTCTCAACTGGCCTACCTGGTTAAATAAAGGTGTTCTCAACTAGCCTACCTGGTTAAATAAAGGTGTTCTCAACTAGCCTACCTGGTTAAATAAAGGTGTTCTCAACTAGCCTACCTGGTTAAATAAAGGTGTTCTCAACTGGCCTACCTGGTTAAATAAAGGTGTTCTCAACTAGCCTACCTGGTTAAATAAAGGTGTTCTCAACTGGCCTACCTGGTTAAATAAAGGTGTTCTCAACTAGCCTACCTGGTTAAATAAAGGTGTTCTCAACTAGCCTACCTGGTTAAATAAAGGTGTTCTCAACTAGCCTACCTGGTTAAATAAAGGTGTTCTCAACTAGCCTACCTGGTTAAATAAAGGTGTTCTCAACTAGCCTACCTGGTTAAATAAAGGTGTTCTCAACTAGCCTATCTGGTTAAATAAAGGTGTTCTCAACTAGCCTACCTGGTTAAATAAGGGTGTTCTCAACTAGCCTACCTGGTTAAATAAAGGTGTTCTCAAATAGCCTACCTGGTTAAATAAAGGTGTTCTCAACTAGCCTACCTGGTTAAATAAAGGTGTTCTCAAATAGCCTACCTGGTTAAATAAAGGTGTTCTCAACTGGTCTACCTGGGTAAATAAAGGTGTTCTCAACTAGCCTACCTGGTTAAATAAAGGTGTTCTCAACTAGCCTACCTGGTTAAATAAAGGTGTTCTCAACTAGCCTACCTGGTTAAATAAAGGTGTTCTCAAATAGCCTACCTGGTTAAATAAAGGTGTTCTCACTAGCCTACCTGGTTAAATAAAGGTGTTCTCAAATAGCCTACCTGGTTAAATAAAGGTGTTCTCAACTGGTCTACCTGGTTAAATAAAGGTGTTCTCAACTAGCCTACCTGGTTAAATAAAGGTGTTCTCAACTAGCCTACCTGGTTAAATAAAGGTGTTCTCAACTAGCCTACCTGGTTAAATAAAGGTGTTCTCAACTAGCCTACCTGGTTAAATAAAGGTGTTCTCAACTGGCCTACCTGGTTAAATAAAGGTGTTCTCAACTAGCCTACCTGGTTAAATAAAGGTGTTCTCAACTGGCCTACCTGGTTAAATAAAGGTGTTCTCAACTAGCCTACCTGGTTAAATAAAGGTGTTCTCAACTGGCCTACCTGGTTAAATAAGGTGTTCTCAACTAGCCTACCTGATTAAATAAAGGTGTTCTCAACTAGCCTACCTGGTTAAATAAAGGTGTTCTCAACTAGCCTACCTGGTTAAATAAAGGTGTTCTCAACTGGCCTACCTGGTTAAATAAAGGTGTTCTCAACTAGCCTACCTGGTTAAATAAGGTGTTCTCAACTGGCCTACCTGGTTAAATAAAGGTGTTCTCAACTAGCCTACCTGATTAAATAAGGTGTTCTCAACTAGCCTACCTGGTTAAATAAAGGTGTTCTCAACTAGCCTACCTGGTTAAATAAAGGTGTTCTCAACTAGCCTACCTGGTTAAATAAAGGTGTTCTCAACTGGCCTACCTGGTTAAATAAAGGTGTTCTCAACTAGCCTACCTGGTTAAATAAAGGTGTTCTCAACTAGCCTACCTGGTTAAATAAAGGTGTTCTCAACTCGCCTACCTGGTTAAATAAAGGTGTTCTCAACTAGCCTACCTGGTTAAATAAAGGTGTTCTCAACTAGCCTACCTGGTTAAATAAAGGTGTTCTCAACTAGCCTACCTGGTTAAATAAAGGTGTTCTCAACTAGCCTACCTGGTTAAATAAAGGTGTTCTCAACTAGCCTACCTGGTTAAATAAAGGTGTTCTCAACTAGCCTACCTGGTTAAATAAAGGTGTTCTCAACTAGCCTACCTGGTTAAATAAAGGTGTTCTCAACTAGCCTACCAGGTTAAATAAAGGTGTTCTCACTAGCCTACCTGGTTAAATAAAGGTGTTCTCAACTAGCCTACCTGGTTAAATAAAGGTGAATTATATATATTTTTAAAGTTGATCATTATCTCTGTGGTAGGTAGGTGATGGTTTCAGTAGTTCATCATTATCTCTGTGGTAGGTAGGTGATGGTTTCAGTAGTTCATCATTATCTCTGTGGTAGGTAGGTGATGGTTTCAGTAGTTCATCATTATCTCTGTGGTAGGTAGGTGATGGCTTCAGTAGTTGATCATTATCTCTGTGGTAGGTAGGTGATGGTTTCAGTAGTTCATCATTATCTCTGTGGTAGGTAGGTGATGGTTTCAGTAGTTCATCATTATCTCTGTGGTAGGTAGGTGATGGTTTCAGTAGTTCATCATTATCTCTGTGGTAGGTAGGTGATGGTTTCAGTAGTTCATCATTATCTCTGTGGTAGGTAGGTGATGGTTTCAGTAGTTCATCATTATCTCTGTGGTAGGTAGGTGATGGTTTCAGTAGTTCATCATTATCTCTGTGGTAGGTAGGTGATGGTTTCAGTAGTTCATCATTATCTCTGTGGTAGGTAGGTGATGGTTTCAGTAGTTCATCATTATCTCTGTGGTAGGTAGGTGATGGTTTCAGTAGTTCATCATTATCTCTGTGGTAGGTAGGTGATGGCTTCAGTAGTTCATCATTATCTCTGTGGTAGGTAGGTGATGGTTTCAGTAGTTCATCATTATCTCTGTGGTAGGCAGGTGATGGTTTCAGTAGTTCATCATTATCTCTGTGGTAGGTAGGTGATGGTTTCAGTAGTTCATCATTATCTCTGTGGTAGGTAGGTGATGGTTTCAGTAGTTCATCATTATCTCTGTGGTAGGTAGGTGATGGTTTCAGTAGTTCATCATTATCTCTGTGGTAGGTAGGTGATGGTTTCAGTAGTTCATCATTATCTCTGTGGTAGGTAGGTGATGGTTTCAGTAGTTCATCATTATCTCTGTGGTAGGTAGGTGATGGTTTCAGTAGTTCATCATTATCTCTGTGGTAGGTAGGTGATGGTTTCAGTAGTTCATCATTATCTCTGTGGTAGGTAGGTGATGGTTTCAGTAGTTCATCATTATCTCTGTGGTAGGTAGGTGATGGTTTCAGTAGTTCATCATTATCTCTGTGGTAGGCAGGTGATGGTTTCAGTAGTTCATCATTATCTCTGTGGTAGGTAGGTGATGGTTTCAGTAGTTCATCATTATCTCTGTGGTAGGTAGGTGATGGTTTCAGTAGTTCATCATTATCTCTGTGGTAGGTAGGTGATGGTTTCAGTAGTTCATCATTATCTCTGTGGTAGGTAGGTGATGGCTTCAGTAGTTGATCATTATCTCTGTGGTAGGTAGGTGATGGTTTCAGTAGTTGATCATTATCTCTGTGGTAGGTAGGTGATGGTTTCAGTAGTTCATCATTATCTCTGTGGTAGGTAGGTGATGGCTTCAGTAGTTGATCATTATCTCTGTGGTAGGTAGGTGATGGTTTCAGTAGTTGATCATTATCTCTGTGGTAGGTGAAGGAGACACATCTCTTTGTCACAAGAAGACTCAAGGTGCATCCAAAATGGCGCCCTATTTCTTACACTGTGACCTACGTTTGACCAGGGCATAGGTACTGGTCAACAGTAGTGACTGCCAGCAATTCACCAGGGTTGTATTCATTAGTGCACAGCATAGCAAAACCTTTCGCAACAGAAAATAAAAACAAGGGTTTGGTATTGTACAGGTTGTTACAGGTCCCCGTTTAGACTCTTTTGCTTCCATTTCGTTCCTAGTGAATATGAGCGAGCAACCAATCAGGTCATCAGCAACATTCAGATGGAGCATAATGAAGGATACCCTGTGATCCAGCCTCCAGACAAAATGACATTTACCTGATTACTGCCAGCACAATTCAACTCAATTTGACATCTCTATGGAAACTCGTTTTCCTATTTACTAGCAGTAATGCACTTAGTCAGAGCTTTTGTTACCAAACGAGCAGAGACAGAGCAACCCACAACTCTTGGAATGCGGCTAGGTTCTGTTTTAAAGCGATATTTCAGGGTTAACTCCTAAACAGCTAGAGGTATTTCAGGGTTAACTCCTAAACAGCTAGGTTCAGGGTTAACTCTTAATCCTAAACAGCTAGGTTCAGGGTTAACTCTTAATCCTAAACAGCTAGGTTCAGGGTTAACTCTTAATCCTAAACAGCTAGGTTCAGGGTTAACTCTTAATCATAAACAGCTAGGTTCAGGGTTAACTCTTAATCCTAAACAGCTAGGTTCAGGGTTAACTCTTAATCCTAAACAGCTAGGTTCAGGGTTAACTCTTAATCCTAAACAGCTAGGTTCAGAGTTAACTCTTAATCCTAAACAGCTAGGTTCAGGGTTAACTCTTAATCCTAAACAGCTAGGTTCAGGGTTAACTCTTAATCCTAAACAGCTAGGTTCAGGGTTAACTCTTAATCCTAAACAGCTAGGTTCAGGGTTAACTCTTAATCCTAAACAGCTAGGTTCAGGGTTAACTCTTAATCCTAAACAGCTAGGTTCAGGGTTAACTCTTAATCCTAAACAGCTAGGTTCAGGGTTAACTCTTAATCCTAAACAGCTAGGTCAGGGTTAACTCTTAATCCTAAACAGCTAGGTTCAGGGTTAACTCTTAATCCTAAACAGCTAGGTTCAGGGTTAACTCTTAATCCTAAACAGCTAGGTTCAGGGTTAACTCTTAATCCTAAACAGCTAGGTTCAGGGTTAACTCTTAATCCTAAACAGCTAGGTTCAGGGTTAACTCTTAATCTACAGCTAGGTTCAGGGTTAACTCTTAATCCTAAACAGCTAGGTTCAGGGTTAACTCTTAATCCTAAACAGCTAGGTTCAGGGTTAACTCTTAATCCTAAACAGCTAGGTTCAGGGTTAACTCTTAATCCTAAACAGCTAGGTTCAGGGTTAACTCTTAATCCTAAACAGCTAGGTTGCACTTCCTCAGACTCAGATGGACTTGTAGATGCCATTTCTGTATGTCTCTGTATCTAGTATGAAAGAAGTGAAAGGTTGTTTCATGAACCAATGCTAACTAGGATGAAGGAAATGACTCTGGGGAAGTAGATATGGGGCCTCATTGGCCTCCCTCTAGGTCGCATCTCAATTGTCTGTGTTTTCTTCCACTCCTCCCTCTAGGTCGCATCTCAATTGTCTGTGTTTTCTTCCACTCCTCCCTCTAGGTCGCATCTCAATTGTCTGTGTTTTCTTCCAGTCCTCCCTCTAGGTCGCATCTCAATTGTCTGTGTTTTCTTCCCCTCGTCCCCTCTAGGTCGCATCTCAATTGTCTGTGTTTTCTTCCCCTCGTCCCCTCTAGGTCGCATCTCAATTGTCTGTGTTTTCTTCCACTCCTCCCTCTAGGTCGCATCTCAATTGTCTGTGTTTTCTTCCAGTCCTCCCTCTAGGTCGCATCTCAATTGTCTGTGTTTTCTTCTACTCCTCCCCTCGATGTTAAATAAACATCTCTACATCCACAATAATAATAATTTGATAATAATTAGACAGACAGAAGTCCTCTTGCTGATATGGTTCATTACGATAAGTGAACTTATCTTACCTACTAGAGAAATGTCAAGTGACAAAATAAGTGTCTCTCTCATCTGCTCTTTGTCGACGCCCTTGTTAAGGTCAACGGCACCAGGAACTTTACCCAGTACGAGGACATTTCAGACAAAAACCTGCTTTCCTCGGCCAGGAGGATGAATCTTGGCTGCAAGTGGATGTTCCAGCAAGACAATGTTCCCCTAAGCACACGTCAAAATCCACAAAGTAATGGTTCACCGTCCCCCCCGTCCCCCCGGTCTAAGATCCTCCTCAAAGTGTATCTCCAACTCATAAAACACTTTAGAAAACGGCTCTATTCTCACTAGGTGAGGTATCGACAGATATTGAAAACAGGTCCATTTTGAACCCTACTTTTTAAAATATTTGTTTTTGTATTACTAAATATTTTTTCTCTAAGCAATTATTAATGTAAAATATATATAAATATATATATATTTACTATACAGTCATTTTTGCTAATCTTTATCAAGGGTTTCAGACCCCACTGTAATTGTAAAACTCTGTTTCCATTCTGTGAGTTCCCTGCTCCCCTCCACTCTCTGTGGAACTGAATGACCTGAACTCTAGAAATCCAAGATGAGGTTAGTTTTCTCTTTTTCTACTCTCCCCTGGCTCGGTTCCTCCCTCCCCCTCTGCTCCACTCTGCTCGGTTCCTCCCTCCCCCTCTGCTCGGTTCCTCCCTCCCCTCTGCTCGGTTCCTCCCTCCCCCTCTGCTCGGTTCCTCCCTCCCCCTCTGCTCGGTTCCTCCCTCCCCCTCTGCTCGGTTCCTCCCTCCCCTCTGCTCGGCTCCTCCCTCCCCCTCTGCTCGGCTCCTCCCTCCCCCTCTGCTCGTTTCCTCCCTCCCCCTCTGCTCGGTTCCTCGCTCCCCCTCTGCTTGGTTCCTCCCTCCCCCTCTGCTCGGTTCCTCCTCCCCCTCTGCTCCCCTCTGCTCGGCTCCTCCCTCCCCCTCTGCTCGGTTCCTCCCTCCCCCTCTACTCGGTTCCTCCCTCCCCCTCTGCTCGGTTCCTCCCTCCCCCTCTGCTCCCCTCTGCTCGGTTCCTCCCTCCCCCTCTGCTCCCCTCTGCTCGGTGCCTCCCTCCCCCTCTGCTCCCCTCTGCTCGGTTCCTCCCTCCCCCTCTGCTCCCCTCTGCTCGGTTCCCTCCCTCCCCCTCTTCTCCCCTCTGCTCGGTTCCTCCCTCCCCCTCTTCTCCCCTCTGCTCGGTTCCTCCCTCCCCCTCTGCTCCCCTCTGCTCGGTTCCTCGCTCCCCCTCTGCTCGGTTCCTCCCTCCCCCTCTGCTCCCCTCTGCTCGGTTCCTCCCTCCCCCTCTGCTCGGTTCCTCCCTCCCCCTCTGCTCCCCTCTGCTCGGTTCCTCCCTCCCCCTCTGCTCGGTTCCTCCCTCCCCTCTGCTCGGTTCCTCCCTCCCCCTCTGCTCCCCTCTCTCGGTTCCCCCCTCCCCCTCTGCTCGGTTCCTCCCTCCCCCTCTGCTCGGTTTCTCCCTCCCCCTCTGCTCGGTTCCTCCCTCCCCCTCTGCTCGGTTCCTACCTCCCCCTCTGCTCGGTTCCTCCCTCCCCTCTACTCAGTTCCTCCCTCCCTCTCTGCTCCCCTCTGCTTGGTTCCTCCCTCCCCCTCTGCTCGGTCCCTCCCTCCCTCTCTGCTCGGTTCCTCCCTCCCCATCTGCTCGGTTCCCCCCTCCCCATCTGCTCGGTTCCCCCCTCCCCCTCTACTCCCCTCGCTCGGTTCCTACCTCCTCCTCTGCTCCCCTCGCTCGGCTGACTGCCTCCCTGCCAGCTCCCTGTACAGTGGGCTAAACAGTAGTTGGACCAAGACATCACTCCTGAGTCCTGTCCTATCCTTCTACACAACACAAACACTCCTGAGTCCTGTCCTATCCTTCTACACAACACCAACACTCCTGAGTCCTGTCCTATCCTTCTACACAACACAAACACTCCTGAGTCCTGTCCTATCCTTCTACACAACACCAACACTCCTGAGTCCTGTCCTATCCTTCTACACAACACAAACACTCCTGAGTCCTGTCCTATCCTTCTACACAACACAAACACTCATGAGTCCTGTCCTATCCTTCTACACAACACAAACACTCCTGAGTCCTGTCCTATACTTCTACACAACACCAACACTCCTGAGTCCTGTCCTATCCTTCTACACAACACAAACACTCCTGAGTCCTGTCCTATACTTCTACACAACACCAACACTCCTGCCCTGGGAGAAACACAAAGAGGATACTCTTCAGTCCTTCTAACCTTCTCCAGGGAAACAAACACCATCCTCCACATTTGCACATCAATCGTGGATGAAGCAAAGCACCACTCGAAGAGAAGAGAGTAGAGAGAGGAGAGTAGAGAGAGGAGAGTAGAGAGAGGAGAGTAGAGAGAGAAGAGTAGAGAGTGGAGTAGAGAGAGGAGTAGAGAGAGGAGAGTAGAGAGAGGAGAGTAGAGAGAGGAGAGTAGAGAGAGGAGAGGAGAGTAGAGAGAGGAGAGTAGAGAAAGGAGAGTAGAGAGAGGAGAGTAGAGAGAGGAGAGTAGAGAGAGGAGAGTCGAGAGTGGAGTAGAGAGAGGAGAGTAGAGAGTGGAGAGTAGAGAACAGAGTAGAGAGTAGAAAGAGGAGATGAGAAAGAGGAGAGTAGAGAGTGGAGTAGAGAGAGGAGAGTAGAGAGAGGAGAGTAGAGAACGGAGTAGAGAGAGGAGAGTAGAAAGAGGAGAGTAGAGAGAGGAGAGTAGAGAGAGGAGAGTAGAGAGCGGAGTAGAGAGCGGAGTAGAGAGAGCGGAGTAGAGAGAGGAGAGTAGAAAGAGGAGAGAAGAGAGAGGAGAGTAGAGAGAGGAGAGTAGAGAGAGCGGAGTAGAGAGAGGAGAGTAGAGAGAGGAGAGTAGAGAGCGGAGTAGAGAGAGGAGAGTAGAAAGAGGAGAGTAGAGAGAGCAGAGTAGAGAGAGGAGAGTAGAGAGAGGAGAGTAGAGAGCGGAGTAGAGAGAGGAGAGTAGAGAGAGGAGAGTAGAGAGAGGAGAGGAGAGTAGAGAGAGGAGAGTAGAAAGAGGAGAGTAGTGAGAGGAGTAGAGAGAGGAGAGTAGAGAGAGGAGAGTAGAGAGCAGAGTAGAGAGAGGAGAGTAGAGAGAGGAGAGTAGAGAGAGGAGAGTAGAAAGAGGAGAGTAGTGAGAGGAGAGGGGAGTGGAGAGAAGGGAGAATAGAGAGAGGAGAGTAGAAAGAGGAGAGTAGAGAGCGGAGTAGAGAGAGGAGAGTAGAGAGCGGAGTAGAGAGCGGAGTAGAGAGAAGAGTAGAGAACGGAGTAGAGAAAGGATAGTAGAAAGAGGAGAGTAGAGAGAGGAGAGTAGAAAGAGGAGAGTAGTGAGAGGAGAGGGGAGTGGAGAGAAGGGAGAATAGAGAGAGGAGAGTAGAGAGCGGAGTAGAGAGAGGAGTAGAGAGAGGAGAGTAGAGAGTGGAGTAGAGAGAGGAGAGTAGAAAGAGGAGTGTAGAGAGAGGAGAGTAGAAAGAGGAGAGTAGAGAGCGGAGTAGAGAGAGGAGAGTAGAAAGAGGAGTGTAGAGAGCGGAGTAGAGAGAGGAGAGTAGAAAGAGGAGAGTAGAAAGAGGAGAGTAGAGAACGGAGTAGAAAGAGGAAAGTAGAGAGCGGAGTAGAGAGAGGAGAGTAGAGAGAGGAGAGTAGAGAACAGAGTAGAGAAAGGAGAGTAGAGAAGGGAGAGTAGAGAGGGGAGAGTAGAGACTAGGTATGTATAGATGGTGGCGAGTTTCAGGCTGGTTTCTTCTAGGGTGACAAGGTATCTACTTTACTGAGATCTCTCCATGTCTATCAGATCTCAATCTCTATACATCTCTCTCTATATCTATCTCTCTATATAGCTCACACACTACATCACTCTCTATATCTCTCCCTCTACATATCTCTCTACATCTCCCTCTATATCTCTCTCTATATATCTCTCTATATCTCTCTCTATATCTCTCTCTACATCTCCCTCTATATCTCTCTCTATATATCTCTCTATATCTCTCTCTATATCTCTCTCTATATCTCTCTCTATATATCTCTCTATATATCTCTCTCTACATCTCTCTCTGTCTCTCTCTCCATATCTCTCTCTATATCTCTCTCTACATCTCTCTCTGTCTCTCTCTCCATATCTCTCTCTATATCTCTCTCTATATTTCTCTCTACATCTCTCTCTACATCTCTCTCTGTCTCTCTCTCCATATCTCTCTCTACATCTCTCTCTGTCTCTCTCTCCATATCTCTCACTATATCTCTCTCTATATCTCTCTCTATATTTCTCTCTACATCTCTCTCTACATCTCTCTCTGTCTCTCTCTCCATATCTCTCTCTATACATCTCTCTCTACATCTCTCTCTACATCTCTCTCTGTCTCTCTTTTTATATCTCTCTCTACATCTCTCTCTACATCTCCCTCTACACATCTCTATATACTGTATAGCCTTACTGTATAGCCTTACTGTAAAGTCCTACTGTATAGTCCTACTGTATAGTCCTACCGTATAGCCTTACTGTATAGCCTTACTGTATAGTCCTACTGTATAGTCCTACTGTATAGACCTACTATATACCCTACTGTATAGTCCTACTGAATAGTCCTACTGTATAGCCTTACTGTATAGTCCTACTGTATAGACCTACTGTATAGCCTTACTGTATAGCCTTACTGTAAAGTCCTACTGTATAGTCCTACCGTATAGCCTTACTGTATAGCCTTACTGTATAGTCCTACTGTATAGTCCTACTGTATAGACCTACTGTATACCCTACTGTATAGTCCTACTGTATAGTCCTACTGTATAGACCTACTGTATACCCTACTGTATAGTCCTACTGAATAGTCCTACTGTATACACTACTGAATAGTCCTACTGTATAGTCCTACTGTATAGACCTACTGTATAGCCTTACTGTATAGCCTTACTGTATAGTCCTACTGTATAGTCTTATTGTTACTGTACTGTCCTCCCTGTTAGTGTCCTATACTGTACTGTCATCCCTGTTACTGTCCTGTACAGTACTGTCATCCATGTTACTGTCCTATACAGTACTGTCATCCCTGTTACTGTCCTATACAGTACTGTCATCCCTGTTACTGTACTGTCATCCATGTTACTGTCCTATACAGTACTGTCCTCCCTGTTACTGTCCTATACAGTACTGTCATCCATGTTACTGTCCTATACAGTACTGTCCTCCCTGTTACTGTCCTATACAGTACTGTCATCCATGTTACTGTCCTATACAGTACTGTCCTCCCTGTTACTGTCCTAAACTGTACTGTCATCCCTGTTACAGTACTGTCATCCCTGTTACTGTCCTAAACTGTACTGTCATCCCCGTTACAGTACTGACTTCCCTGTTACTGTCCTAAACTGTACTGTCATCTCTGTTACTGTACTGTCATCCCTGTTACTGTCCTATACTGTACTGTCATCCCTGTTACTGTACTGTCATCCCTGTTACTGTCCTATACAGTACTGTCATCCCTGTTACTGTCCTAAACTGTACTGTCATCCCTGTTACTGTCCTATACAGTACTGTCATCCCTGTTACTGTCCTATACAGTACTGTCATCCCTGTTACTCTCCTAAACTGATCTGTCATCCCTGTTACTGTACTGTCATCCTTGTTCAAATCAAACAAGCTAAGCGTCAGTATGAGACAAAGAAGAATCTCAATTCAACGGCTCAGACACAAGAGGTATGTGGCAGGGTCTACAGTCAATCACGGACTACAAAAAGAAAACCAGCACCGTCACGGACCAGGATGTCTTGCTCCCAGGCAGACTAAATAACTTTTTTGCCCGCTTTGAGGACAATACAGTGCCACTGACACTGCCCGCAACTAAAACATGCGGACTCTCCTATATCACTAGCCACTTTAAACAATGCTACCTAATATAATGTTTACATACCCTACATTATTCATCTCATATGCATACGTATATACTGTACTCTATATCATCTACTGCATCCTTATGTAATACATGTATCACTAGCCACTTTAACTATAACACTTTGTTTACATACTCATCTCATATGTATATACTGCACTCAATACCATCTACTGTATCTTGCCTATGCCGCTCTGTACCATCACTCATTCATATATCTTTATGTACATATTCTTTATCCCCTTACACTGTGTATAAGACAGTAGTTTTGGAATTGTTAGTTAGATTACTTGTTGGTTATTACTGCATTGTCGGAACTAGAAGCACAAGCATTTCGCTACACTCACATTAACATCTGCTAACCATGTGTATGTGACAAATAAAATTTGATTTGATTTGTTACTGTCCTATACCGTACTGTCATCCGTTACTGTACTGTCATCCCTGTTACTGTACTGTCATCCCTGTTACTGTACTGTCATCCCTGTTACTTCACTGTCATCCCTGTTACTTCACTGTCATCCCTGTTACTGTACTGTCATCCCTGTTACTGTACTGTCCTCCCTGTTACTTCACTGTCATCCCTGTTACTGCACTGTCATCCCTGTTACTGTACTGTCATCCCTGTTACTGCACTGTCATCCCTGTTACTGCACTGTCATCCATGTTACCGTACTGTCATCCCTGTTACCGTACTGTCATCCCTGTTACTTCACTGTCATCCCTGTTACTGTACTGTCATCCCTGTTACTGCACTGTCATCCCTGTTACCGTACTGTCATCCCTGTTACTGTACTGTCATCCCTGTTACTTCACTGTCATCCCTGTTACTGTACTGTCATCCCTGTTACTGTACTGTCATCCCTGTTACCGTACTGTCATCCCTGTTACTGCACTGTCATCCCTGTTACTGTACTGTCATCCCTGTTACCGTACTGTCATCCCTGTTACCATACTGTCATCCCTGTTACTGCACTGTCATCCCTGTTACCGTACTGTCATCCCTGTTACTGTACTGTCATCCCTGTTACCGTACTGTCATCCCTGTTACCATACTGTCATCCCTGTTACCGTACTGTCATCCCTGTTACCGTACTCTCATCCCTGTTACCGCACTGTCATCCCTGTTACCGTACTGTCATCCCTGTTACCGTACTGTCATCCCTGTTACCGTACTGTCATCCCTGTTACCGTACTGTCATCCCTGTTACCGTACTGTCATCCCTGTTACCGTACTGTCATCCCTGTTACTGCACTGTCATCCCTGTTACCGTACTGTCATCCCTGTTACCGTACTGTCATCCCTGTTACCGTACTGTCATCCCTGTTACCGTACTGTCATCCCTGTTACCGTACTGTATGTCACAACTGTCAAATAGTATCACTCTCTATTATTTTTTACAGTTTGTTGACTAATAGCTGAAGTGCAAAATAATTTAGTGCCAAATCTTAACTTGAGATATGTAACATACGAGTTCTGTGTGAATCTGAAATAAGGTTTTGGGCCCGTGATGTTAGTGTAAACGTACACACTAGAGTACTACTGTACGTTGGCAGGTGAACAACAACTGAACTGGCCCTTATTAAAACTATAGAACTATATCGATTAATGCTTTGTCATCACAACCCATTGTTGAGGCAACAGTGTATGTATTAGTGATATAAACAGTGGATGTATTAGTGATATAAACAGTGGATGTATTAGTGATATAAACAGTGGATGTATTAGTGATATAAACAGTGGATGTATTAGTGATATAAACAGTGGATGTATTAGTGATATAAACAGTGGATGTATTAGTGATATAAACAGTGGATGTATTAGTGATATAAACAGTGGATGTATTAGTGATATAAACAGTGGATGTATTAGTGATATAAACAGTGGATGTATTAGTGATATAACAACCGGAAGAAATTCACTTCAAGCTCCCTGAGACTGATTCATAGGAACAACTGGGACATTTTTACATGAAGACAATGACTGTGTTCCAAATGGCACACTCTGGTCTAAAGTAGTGCACTATATAGGGAATAGGGTTCCATAGGTCTCTGGTCTAAAGTAGTGCACTATATAGGGAATAGGGTTCCATAGGACTCTGGTCTAAAGTAGTGCACTATATAGGGAATAGGGTTCCATAGGTCTCTGGAGTAGTGCACTGTAGGACCTGGGGGGGGGGGGGGGGGTAGGACCTGGGGGGGGATAGGACCTGGTGGGGGGATAGGACCTTGGGGGGGATAGGACCTGGTGGGGGGGTAGGACCTGGGGGGGTAGGACCTGGTGGGGGGATAGGACCTGGTGGGGGGGGATAGGACCTGGGGGGGTAGGACCTGGTGGGGGGGATAGGACCTGGGGGGGATAGGACCTGGGGGGGTAGGACCTGGTGGGGGGGATAGGACCTGGGGGGGGTGGACCTGGGGGAGGGGTAGGACCTGGTGGGGGGATAGGACCTGAGGGGGGATAGGACCTGGGGGGGTAGGACCTAGGGGGGATAGGACCTGGGGGGGAGGGGGGGAGGACCTGGTGGGGGGGATAGGACCTGGGGGGGGGTAGGACCTGGTGGGGGGGATAGGACCTGGGGGGGATAGGACCTGGTGGGGGGGATAGGACCTGGTGGGGGGGATAGGACCTGAGGGGGGATAGGACCTGGGGGGGGTAGGACCTAGGGGGGATAGGACCTGGTGCAAGTACTGACATCAATTTAAAACAGGAAAAAGGCTGTAATTTCACTCGTAAATTAATTAAGATTAGACATCATTCAAAACCACTGCAGAAGGTTTAGAGATTTAGTGAGAGTTTTCTAAACCCTAATATTCCCGAGAAGTGACACTTATCAACATCAATTGAATGGATTAACATCAATATCATCCCTAGTCTGTGATGGGTTATCCTTTGTGAATAGATTATGACACATGGAGAGATATGACAGAGAAAAAAACTATTAATTTAGTTTTCTGCATCGTACACACACACACGCACACATACACACACACACACACACACACAAACAGCGCGAGACAGAACGCAAATGAATAACCCTTTTTCTCTACATATTTATGGTTTTTTTAAATAATCTACATATTTTTCAATGCATTGTTTTGCAAGGTGCAGATCTCGATGAAGATGCAGCTAGTTTTCCACTGGCTACCATCAGTGGGCTGGGTTGGAAGAGTATGACTCACAGTCTACGGTAGGGTTAGCGATGACTCATGAGCGCAAAACGTTGCAGAAATGTAGCAAAATGTGCAAATTGGAACAATGTATCTTGAAGAACACTTATGGCAACAATGTAACGAACAATGTAACAACGTAAGATTCTAGAATTCGCACTTACATTATAACACTGCTCGCGACTCAAATCTTGTTTGCAGGTGTCTGCTGCCTAGCCGATGTTTCTTTACCACTGAAACGATCCATCTTCACAACCTATGGAGAGCAAGTACCACGACAAACACATAACGTCTACAAAACGTTTCATTTCAGCACAACACATTTCGTCGACGGTTTGCGAGAACGAATGTTCATGGATCCATGTAACAAATGTTTAAACGTACCTTTCGCAAACTATTGTATTTGCACGGTGCTTCTTCGCTTCCTTGTGAGGATGGCTGACTTGTCTGTCGTGGACAGTGATCACAGACACTCTCTAGAAGAGTGGGCGATCCAACACGGTCCTAGTGCCGATGGGCTCCTTGCGCTGTCGCTTCACATTCAACAGGTTACCTGTCCCATCCAATGGTCCCGACCTACACTCATAACCACACCGAGAATATCACTGCAGAATCAGATAGATAGGTTCTTAACACAGTGGAAGTATGGAGATAAACCACCGACATAATTATTTGAGCGTTCACAATAGATTTGTAGTTGTAAACACAATTTGCACGTGTGTAAATGAGTTGTAAACATGAAAGAATCATTTGTAGTTGTAAACACATTCTCAAACGTGTAACTGATGAGTTGTGAACATGGGAAAAAGGGGGAAAAAACACATTTGTAGTTGTAATCCTATTTGCAAACGTGTAAGTTAATATTTGCCAGGAATAATTGCACCTGCACATGTCAATTTCGCGCAATCATTATTTTGACAGTACTTTAGCGCCCTACTATGACAACAATATTTGCACATGTGCAAACAGCCATTTGCAAACAAAGAGAGGGAGAGCAGTAGCTCTGGAAGGTGGGACCTGTTTCTTCTAACCAATTAGATGAGGTTTTTCATAGACCCGTATACTCTACACTGGTTGGTTGGTGACAGCTCACAAAAGGCAACCAATGTCCACCAATGAATCCCAGATATTAGCTGCAGGGCCCGCGCCAGAACGAATCAGTTGGCATTTGATTTCAATAGGGGTGCCCGTTTTTTTCCACAGGACCGCCTGAACAAATGTTCTTAAATAAGTGTTATAAGACCGTCAGACAGCTCCTGAGTTTCAACTTTGGGGAACTTGATTCTTTTATATGTACATTTTCCGTTTCATTTCGATAACATGTTCTAAAAAGTATTGTCATGGTTAATTATACAAATCTTAATTAAAATACAATCAGAGATAGCCTATAACTCAGAGATAGCCTATAACTCAGAGATAGCCTATAACTCAGAGATAGTCTATAACTCAGAGATAGCCTATAACTCAGAGATAGCCTATATATCAGAGATAGCCTATAACTCAGAGATAGTCTATAACTCAGAGATAGCCCATATAGGCCAATGCAGCAGTAGGCCTATAACTCAGAGATAGCATATAACTCAGAGATAGCCTATAACTCAGAGATAGCCTATAACTCAGAGATAGCCTATAACTCAGAGATAGTCTATAACTCAGAGATAGCCTATAACACAGAGATAGTCTATAACTCAGAGATAGTCTATAACTCAGAGATAGCCTATAACTCATAGACAGCCTATAACTCAGAGATAGCCTATAACTCAGAGATAGCCTATATAGGCCAATGCAGCAGTAGGCCTATAACTCAGAGATTGCCTATATAGGCCAATGCAGCAGTAGGCCTATAACTCAGAGATAGCCTATAACTCAGAGATAGCCTATAACTCAAAGACAGCCTATAACTCAGAGATAGCCTATATAGGCCAATGCAGCAGTAGGCCTATAACTCAGAGATAGCCTATAACTCAGAGATAGCCTATAACTCAGAGACAGCCTATAACTCAGTGATAGCCTATATAGGCCAATGCAGCAGTAGGCCTATAACTCAGAGACAGCCTATAACTCAGAGATAGCCTATAACTCAGAGATAGCCTATATAGGCCAATGCAGCAGTAGGCCTATAACTCAGAGATAGCCTATAACTCAGAGATAGCCTATATAGGCCAATGCAGCAGTAGGCCTATAACTCAGAGACAGCCAATAACTCAGAGATAGCCTATAACTCAGAGATAGCCTAAATAGGCCAATGCAGCAGTAGGCCCATAACTCAGAGACAGCCTATAACTCAGAGATAGCCTATAACTCAGAGATAGCCTATAACTCAGAGACAGCCTATAACTCAGAGATAGCCTAAATAGGCCAATGCAGCAGTAGGCCCATAACTCAGAGATAGCCCATAACTCAGAGATAGCCTATAACTCAGAGATAGCCTATAACTCAGAGATAGCCTATAACTCAGAGACCGCCTATAACTCAGAGATAGCCTATAACTCAGAGATAGCCTAAATAGGCCAATGGAGCAGTAGGCCCATAACTCAGAGATAGCCCATAACTCAGAGATAACCCATAACTCAGAGATAGCCTATAACTCAGAGACAGCCTATAACTCAGAGATAGCCTATAACTCAGAGATAGTCTATAACTAAGAGATAGCCTATAACTCAGAGACAGCCTATAACTCAGAGATAGCCTATAACTCAGAGACAGCCTATAACTCAGAGATAGCCTATATAGGCCAATGCAGCAGTAGGTCTATAACTCAGAGATAGCCTATAACTCAGAGATAGCCTATATAGGCCAATGCAGCAGTAGGCCTATAACTCAGAGACAGCCTATAACTCAGAGATAGCCTATAACTCAGAGATAGCCTATAACTCAGAGATAGCCTATATAGGCCAATGCAGCAGTAGGCCTATAACTCAGAGATAGCCTATAACTCAGAGATAGCCTATAACTCAGATATAGCCTATATAGGCCAATGCAGCAGTAGGCCTATAACTCAGAGACAGCCTATAACTCAGAGATAGCCTATAACTCAGAGATAGCCTAAATAGGCCAATGCAGCAGTAGGCCCATAACTCAGAGATAGCCCATAACGCAGAGATAGCCTATAACTCAGAGATAGCCTATAACTCAGAGATAGCCTATAACTCAGAGATAGCCTATAACTCAGAGAGAGCCTATAACTCCGAGATAGCCTAAATAGGCCAATGCAGCAGTAGGCCCATAACTCAGAGATAGCCCATAACTCAGAGATAGCCTATAACTCAGAGATAGCCTATAACTCAGAGACAGCCTATAACTCAGAGATAGCCTATAACTCAGAGATAGTCTATAACTCAGAGATAGCCTATAGCTCAGAGATAGCCTATAACTCAGAGATAGCCTATAACTCAGAGATAGCCTATATAGGCCAATGCAGCAGTAGGCCTATAACTCAGAGACAGCCTATAACTCAGAGATAGCCTATAACTCAGAGATAGCCTAAATAGGCCAATGCAGCAGTAGGCCCATAACTCAGAGATAGCCCATAACTCAGAGATAGCCTATAACTCAGAGATAGCCTATAACTCAGAGATAGCCTATAACTCAGAGACAGCCTATAACTCAGAGATAGCCTATATAGGCCAATGCAGCAGTAGGCCTATAACTCAGAGACAGCCTATAACTCAGAGATAGCCTATAACTCAGAGATAGCCTATATAGGCCAATGCAGCAGTAGGCCTATAACTCAGAGATAGCCTATAACTCAGAGATAGCCTATAACTCAGAGATAGCCTATATAGGCCAATGCAGCAGTAGGCCTATAACTCAGAGACAGCCTATAACTCAGAGATAGCCTATAACTCAGAGATAGCCTAAATAGGCCAATGCAGCAGTAGGCCCATAACTCAGAGATAGCCCATAACTCAGAGATAGCCTATAACTCAGAGATAGCCTATAACTCAGAGATAGCCTATAACTCAGAGATAGCCTATAACTCAGAGATAGCCTATAACTCAGAGATAGCCTAAATAGGCCAATGCAGCAGTAGGCCCATAACTCAGAGATAGCCCATAACTCAGAGATAGCCTATAACTCAGAGATAGCCTATAACTCAGAGATAGCCTATAACTCAGAGACAGCCTATAACTCAGAGATAGCCTATAACTCAGAGATAGTCTATAACTCAGAGATAGCCTATAACTCAGAGACAGCCTATAACTCAGAGATAGCCTATAACTCAGAGATAGCCTAAATAGGCAAATGCAGCAGTAGGCCTATAACTCAGAGATAGCCTATAACTCAGAGATAGCCTATATAGGCCAATGCAGCAGTAGGCCTATAACTCAGAGACAGCCTATAACTCAGAGATAGCCTATAACTCAGAGATAGCCTAAATAGGCCAATGCAGCAGTAGGCCTATAACTCAGAGATAGCCTATAACTCAGAGACAGCCTATAACTCAGAGATAGCCTATAACTCAGAGATAGTCTATAACTCAGAGATAGCCTATAACTCAGAGACAGCCTATAACTCAGAGATAGCCTATAACTCAGAGATAGCCTAAATAGGCAAATGCAGCAGTAGGCCTATAACTCAGAGATAGCCTATAACTCAGAGATAGCCTATATAGGCCAATGCAGCAGTAGGCCTATAACTCAGAGACAGCCTATAACTCAGAGATAGCCTATAACTCAGAGATAGCCTAAATAGGCCAATGCAGCAGTAGGCCCATAACTCAGAGATAGCCCATAACTCAGAGATAGCCTAAAACTCAGAGATAGCCTATAACTCAGAGATAGCCTATAACTCAGAGATAGCCTATAACTCAGAGACAGCCTATAACTCAGAGATAGCCTATAACTCAGAGATAGCCTAAATAGGCCAATGCAGCAGTAGGCCCATAACTCAGAGATAGCCCATAACTCAGAGATAGCCTAAAACCCAGAGATAGTCTATAACTCAGAGATAGTCTATAACTCAGAGATAGCCTATAACTCAGAGATAGTCTATAACTCAGAGATAGTCTATAACTCAGAGATAGTCTATAACTCAGAGATAGCCTATAACTCAGAGATAGCCTATAACTCAGAGATAGCCTAAATAGGCCAATGCAGCAGTAGGCCCATAACTCAGAGATAGCCCATAACTCAGAGATAGCCTAAAACTCAGAGATAGCCTATAACTCAGAGATAGCCTATAACTCAGAGACAGCCTATAACTCAGAGATAGCCTATAACTCAGAGATAGCCTATAACTCAGAGATAGCCTATAACTCAGAGATAGCCTATAACTCAGAGATAGCCTATAACTCAGAGATAGCCTAAATAGGCCAATGCAGCAGTAGGCCTATAACTCAGAGATAGCCTATAACTCAGAGATAGCCTATAACTCAGAGATAGCCTATAACTCAGAGACAGCCTATAACTCAGAGATAGCCTATAACTCAGAGATAGCCTATAACTCAGAGATAGCCTATAACTCAGAGATAGCCTATAACTCAGAGATAGCCTATAACTCAGAGATAGTCTATAACTCAGAGATAGTCTATAACTCAGAGATAGCCTATAACTCAGAGATAGCCTATAACTCAGAGATAGCCTATAACTCAGAGATAGCCTATAACTCAGAGATAGCCTATAACTCAGAGATAGCCTATAACTCAGAGATAGCCTATAACTCAGAGATAGTCTATAACTCAGAGATAGCCTATAACTCAGAGATAGCCTATAACTCAGAGATAGCCTAAATAGGCCAATGCAGCAGTAGGCCTATAACTCAGAGATAGCCCATAACTCAGAGATAGCCTATAACTCAGAGATAGCCTAAATAGGCCAATGCAGCAGTAGGCCTATAACTCAGAGACAGCCTATAACTCAGAGATAGCCTATAACTCAGAGATAGCCTAAATAGGCCAATGCAGCAGTAGGCCTATAACTCAGAGACAGCCTATAACTCAGAGATAGCCTATAACTCAGAGATAGCCTAAATAGGCCAATGCAGCAGTAGGCCTAAAGCCAACAAATAAAACCAGTAAAAATATCCTGATGAAAATCGCAAGTTCTTTCAATCTCATTCATCTCTCTACTCCTCCACCAGTCTGCCTCCCTTTCTATCTGTCTTGATTTGAGCTATTGACTAGGGAAGTGCAACATTGTATCAACTCAGCAGGTTTCCCTCAACGTTATCAGGACACACGGAACCCCACGCGCTCACACGAAGCACTCCAAACAAAACACAATGGAAAAAAATGACAACACTCCGAAATGATGGTTATGAAATAAAAACTCCTTAAATGATTGTTATGAAACAAACCAACACTTGTTTCTCAGAAGTGTATCAGGTTGTGAACTCCGCAAACAACGTTTCCACTCCGAGAATGAGAACTGTAAATGACTGTAAAACATGTGTTAACAGTAATGAATGTAACCAAATGACATGGATTAACGGTACATTTACTAGCCTACTGGTTGCATATGTAATGAGGAATTTATATATTTTTTTAATATATATTTTTTTTAAAGGGCAAACAATTCACACAATGAAACAATGAATGTGCAATAATTAACGGGGAGACGGCGGACACGTTCTTTAGAGCAATGTCCATATCTTCACCACACAGACCTCCTCTTCTTCTTTTCTCAACTCTTTAATTTATACTGCCCAAATTACTGGCTTTCCAAATAGACATACGCCTTTGCACTTATGATTTAGAAACAATTCACAGCTATTTAAAAACTAAAAAATAATAATCCTATGTGGCTAAGTCAAGCTCTCTGGTAAAGTCTTCTGTATTATTTTAATAGGAGTAATTATATCATTTTGGCAAAACATCAATTTACTTTAGGGGAAGTCAGCATCCGAACAGTGCACTGTGCACCCGCACACTTTCCTTTCTAAATCGGAAGTGGCTGAAACCAGAGATATGTTTAAAAATAACGAGATGCTCATGTCTCCGCCATAATCGTAGGCAGTCGTTGTAAATACGATTTAGTTCATAACTGACTTGCCTAGTTAAATGAAAGTTAAATAAAAGTTAAATTTAAAAATTTAAAAAACAATGCGAGTCGTTGTCCCGAAGGTGGGAGTCGACAGGCTTTGGTCTGCATATTTTCCCCATACAAAACGCATTGGGTTTATTCAGGACAGAAAATGTATGACAGGCCATACTTCCCTTTGTCCAGACAGCATCAGAGAGATGGTCTACACATAAGGAAACAGAGGGGCGCTGTTTTTCGCTCGCTTGGATGCTTTATCTGAGATTGATGCCTTTCTGACAGCGCGTGTAAATGATCAATATTTCAATATTTAATTTGGACCGGAAAGGAAGTAAGGTAGGGCGGGCCAGGACCCGGCCCACAACACCGGCCCTGGTTGGATGTCATGGAAGGTACATTTAAATATCTTTCTTTTATGGCTATGTAGCAATATTTTTTCATCGTTGTATAATGTTTTTGGAAGCTATTAGCCAGGTCATCGTTATGAAAGTTGCTCTACGTCACTATTTGGACGACCTGACCAAATTCACATAGAAATGGGAGTTTATTCTCTGCACTTTCTTTTTTTTTGCTTCTTTTACTTTCGTTTTTTTTTGTTGTAAACCAGCTGAAAATATACTCAATCAAAAATATAAATGCAACATGCAACAATTTCAAAGTTTTTACTGAGTTACAGGAAATCAGTCAATTAAAATAAATCAATTAACTTTAACTTAATTGACTTGTGCCCTAATCTATGGATTTCACATGAATGGGAATACAGATATGCATCTGTTGATCATAGATAGCTATTTAATAAAAAAGTAGGAGTGTGGATCAGAAAACCAGTCTCTGACCACCATTTTGCTTCATGCAGGTTGGCACATCTCCTTCACACAGAGTTGATCAGTCTGTTGATTGTGGCCTGTGGAATGTTGTCCCACTCCTCTTCAATGGCTGTGCGAAGTTTCTGGATATTGGCGGGAACTCGAACACGCTGTCGTACATGTCGATCCAGAGCATCCCAAACATGCTCAATGGGTGACATGTCTGATGAGTATGCAGGACATATAAGAACAGGGATATTTTCAGCTTCCAGGAATTGTGTTGAGGTGATGGCGGCGGATGACTGGCACGACAATGACCCTCAGGATCTTGTCACGGTATCTCTGTGCATTCAAATTGTCATCGATAAAATGAAACTGTGTTCATCGTCCATAGCTTATGCCTACTCATACCATAAACCCACTGCCACGGTGGGGCACTCTGTTCACAACCTTGGCATCAGCAAACCACTCACCCCCACACAACGCCATACACATGGTCTGTGGTTGTGAGGCCGGTTGGACGTACTGCCAAATTCTCTAAAATGACGTTGTAGGCGGCTTATGGTAGAGAAATCAACTTTAAATTCTCTGGAAACAGCTCTGGTTGACATTCTTGCTGTCAGCATGCCAATTGCACGCTCCCTCAAAACTTGAGACATCTGTGGCATTGTGTTGTGTGAAGAAACTGCACATTTTAGAGTGGCCTTTAATTGTCCCCAGCACAAGGTGCACCTGTGTAATGATCATGCTGTTTAATCAGTTTGTTGATATGCCACACCTGTCAGGTGGATGGATTATCTTGGCAAAGGAGAAATGCTCACTAACAGGGATGTAAACAAATTTGTGCACAACATTTTAGAGAAATAAGCTTTTGTGTGAGTATGGAATATTTCTGAGATCTTATATTTCAGCTCATGAAACATGGGACCAACACTTTACATATTGTGTTTATATATTTGTTCAGTGTACAATATTTTGGTTACGGAAACTATAATTCACAGCGGTTTAGCTGTGCTATAATGATTCTCTACACCAGGGATGGGCAAACTCAGTTTGGGGGGAGGGGGACGACGACTCAGTCGGGGTCTCAACTTACTGTTGAGAGTCAGAATAATAGAATGCACAAGGTGCAATTTCTAAATGTGTTTGTGCATCAGCAGTCACTCAATTATCAGGGTAGCCTAGTGGTTAGAGTGTTGGACTAGTAACCGAAAGGTTGCAAGTTCAAATCCCTGAGCTGACAAGGTACAAATCTGTCGTTCTGCCCCTGAACAGGCAGTTAACCCACTGTTCCTAGGCCGTCATTGAAAATAAGAATTTGTTCTTAACTGACTTGCCTAGTTAAATAAAGGTAAAATTAAAATTGTAAAAATCTCATGTCAGCAACATTGTTTTAGATGGGTCAGTTAGTCTAGCAGCCAGCTATCTAAACGTGTAGTAAGCATGGTTGAATTACCGACTGGGGCGGGGCCCACTAATCATCAGTTATCCTATTAACTGCATACATTTGCCTCCACCCTATAGCAAAATAGGTAGAATTGCAGGAAATTGGTTGTAAAACTGCACATTTGTCTCTCTGCCCCATGGCAAAATGACTAGAATTGCATGAAATTAGATATAAAATTGTAAAATCTCTCTGCGACATGGCAAAATGAGTAGAATTACAGATAATAAGCGATACACACAGATATGCATTGAGATACATGAGATAATAAGCGATACACACAGATATGCATTGAGATACATGTGATAATAAGCGATACACACAGATATGCATGTGATAATAAGCGATACACACAGATATGCATTGAGATACATGTGATAATAAGCGATACACACAGATATGCATTGAGATACATGAGATAATAAGCGATACACACAGAGATACATGTGATAATAAGCGATACACACAGAGATACATGTGATAATAAGCGATACACACAGAGATACATGTGATAATAAGCGATACACACAGATATGCATTGAGATACATGTGATAATAAGCGACACACAGATATGCATTGCCAAACAACGCTACTGACACATTCTGGTTTGGAGTATTTTAACAAGGCTGAGTGTGGCAGTAGTGTTGCTGTGTGAACAAAAAATAAATAAAGAGATTGACAGGAGGCACTCTTTACAGAGGTGCTAAGTAAATGTGGGCAGGCAAACATTTCAAAATCCTACTTGATGTGTCTGAGATTTTAGAATGAAAAAAAGAACTCTAGAACTTAGAGATTTTAGAATGAAAAAAAGAACTCTAGAACTTAGAGATTTTAGAATGAAAAAAAGAACTCTAGAACTTAGAGATTTTAGAATGAAAAAAAGAACTCTAGAACTTAGAGATTTTAGAATGAAAAAAAGAACTCTAGAACTTAGAGATTTTAGAATGAAAAACAAAAAAGAGCTCTAGAACTCTAAAAAGGTTCCTTCTAGAACTTAGCCGGATGTTCCGGGTTTCCAGATGAAATTTAAAGACAGACTTCGAGGAGACTTACACTTTTGGATGTTACCAAGGCAACACGCCATCTTAACTCCTCCTCCACATTCACTCTATTTATAAAATAGTTCTAAAGAAAACCTCTTCCGAATAGTTTTTTGTTTGTTGTTGTTATTCTGGTCAATACCGGTATGTCGGGCAGTGATTCCCAAACTCAGTGCACGTGTTGGTTTTTGCCCTAACATTACACAGCTGATTCAAATGAACAAAGCGTGATGATTAGTTCATTATTTGAAGCAGCTGTGTAGTGCTATGATAAGTTATTTATAACCTAATAGGGTTATTCTGTTGTCCCCATTGGAGAACCCTTTTTGGTTCCAGGTAGAACCCTTTTGGGTCACATGTAAGACCCAAACCAAAAAAAGGTTCTCCCTGGAACCAAAAAAAAAAAGAGTTCTCCTCTGGGGACAGACGAAGAACCATTTTGAAAGCCTTTTTTCTAAGAGTACATGCAGGGCACAGCCAAGGCCCCCACTTAGCATTTTATTTACGTAACATGATGACACTCCTTGTCCCAAAACATTGCATAACAATCAAAGACTATCATCATGACACTTACACACAGATCATGTAGAGCAGTCCCTCGGGCAAATCAGCATCAACTTAAAAAAAAAAAATAGATATAACTTTATTGGTTCTTATGATGATGATGATGATGATGATGATGATGATGATGATGATGATGATGATGATGATGTCTGCTCATTACAGATTACATGACATATGCTGCAGTTTTGGAAAATAAAGATTTTGAAAATCATGCCTGTTACAGGCTAAAAAAAATAGGATATATGTGTTGGCTTAATGTCACACCATGGAAAGCTGTTTATTCTCTGTGTTGGTTTGGGGCGTGATAGTGATGAGGGTGGGTCATCTTTTTGTTTTTGTTTTGATGAATTTCGATTGATTAAAAATATGTGGAACTCTACGCACGTTGTGCCTTGGTCCAATCATTACGACGAACGTGACACTTAAAGGGGGAAAGTGTGACAGGCTTTGGTTTTTCCATTTATGTTTTGAGGTTTGGACTTTAGCACGTAGAGCTTGTTAGTACGTAGGACACACCAATTGGTGTCACCTCATTAGTCAGCTTGTCTTACACTGTGCTGGTTCTCGTTAGTTGGAAGGTGTTTCACCTGTGTTGGCCCAGGTGCTATTTTAGAGTGTCTGGCCCAGTGCTCCAGTTGTCTGGACAGATGTGGAGGGTCAACTCCTTTAGTTGTATTGATAGATGTTAACACCTTTAGTTGTGTTGATGGATGTGGAGGGTCAACTCCTTTAGTTGTAGTGATAGATGTGGAGGGTCAACTCCTTTAGTTGTATTGATAGATGTGGAGGGTCAACTCCTTTAGTTGTGTTGATAGATGTGGAGGGTCAACTCCTTTAGTTGTAGTGATAGATGTGGAGGGTTAACACCTTTAGTTGTATTGATAGATGTGGAGGGTCAACTCCTTTAGTTGTATTGATAGATGTGGAGGGTCAACTCCTTTAGTTGTATTGATAGATGCGGAGGGTCAACTCCTTTAGTTGTATTGATAGATGTGGAGGGTCAACACCTTTAGTTGTATTGATAGATGTGGAGGGTCAACTCCTTTAGTTGTAGTGATAGATGTTAACACCTTTAGTTGTATTGATAGATGTGGAGGGTCAACTCCTTTAGTTGTAGTGATAGATGTGGAGGGTCAACTCCTTTAGTTGTAGTGATAGATGTGGAGGGTCAACACCTTTAGTTGTAGTGATAGATGTGGAGGGTCAACTCCTTTAGTTGTAGTGATAGATGTGGAGGGTCAACACCTTTAGTTGTATTGATAGATGTGGAGGGTCAACACCTTTAGTTGTATTGATAGATGTGGAGGGTCAACTCCTTTAGTTGTAGTGATAGATGTGGAGGGTCAACACCTTTAGTTGTATTGATAGAGGTGGAGGGTCGACACCTTTAGTTGTAGTGATAGATGTGGAGGGTCGACACCTTTAGTTGTAGTGATAGATGTGGAGGGTCAACTCCTTTAGTTGTATTGATAGATGTGGAGGGTCAACTCCTTTAGTTGTAGTGATAGATGTGGAGGGTCAACTCCTTTAGTTGTGTTGATAGATGTGGAGGGTCAACTCCTTTAGTTGTATTGATAGATGTGGAGGGTCAACTCCTTTAGTTGTATTGATAGATGTGGAGGGTCAACACCTTTAGTTGTAGTGATAGATGTTAACACCTTTAGTTGTAGTGATAGATGTGGAGGGTCAACACCTTTAGTTGTATTGATAGATGTGGAGGGTCAACACCTTTAGTTGTATTGATAGATGTGGAGGGTCAACTCCTTTAGTTGTAGTGATAGATGTTAACACCTTTAGTTGTAGTGATAGATGTGGAGGGTCAACACCTTTAGTTGTAGTGATAGATGTGGAGGGTCAACTCCTTTAGTTGTAGTGATAGATGTTACCACCTTTAGTTGTATTGATAGATGTGGAGGGTCAACTCCTTTAGTTGTAGTGATAGATGTGGAGGGTCAACTCCTTTAGTTGTATTGATAGATGTGGAGGGTCAACTCCTTTAGTTGTAGTGATAGATGTGGAGGGTCAACTCCTTTAGTTGTAGTGATAGATGTGGAGGGTCAACTCCTTTAGTTGTAGTGATAGATGTGGAGGGTCAACTCCTTTAGTTGTAGTGATAGATGTGGAGGGTCAACTCCTTTAGTTGGCTCTCCCTTTATCTCATTTTGTTTTGCTCCGCCTTTTTGGTTTGCTTCCCGTCTTTAAGATTGATTTGGGTTTTTCTTTTGTTTGCCTCTACTTAGGCACATTTAGTGGCCACTCATGGTGGGTGTCTTAGGTCCCAGCTGTTGTTGCTATGCAACTTTCAGTGGACACACCCATGAGTATCTTTCAGAACCTCTCCTAAAAACCCCACCTGTTTTGGTTGTTGTCAATGACTCTTTGTTCCCCTTCCTGTTTGACTGACATTTTTGGTGGGTTTTCTTGTTGGGGAACTTAACACCACACAAACACACGGTAGAAGTTACGTACTTTCCTCCTATAAAGGTTATCTACTTACTCCCCTGTTGTCATGGATACTCTTGATTCTACTGTCAACACCTGTGAGGGGGCAGGTAGATTGTTTCAGGACAGCCTTCTATTCTGTCTATAGTTTTAAAAAAAGGGAAAGCTTTTCCCAATACTGTCTATTCAATGTCTAATTAGTCTGAATACTAATAAAAAGAGAATGTTCTGACGTCAAAGTGAGCTGGGGGGGGGGGGGGTGTTCCTTAGCTTTAGGTAATTGGTATAGTTCTGAAGGTACCGTTACTTCCTGAGTGGACCAGAGGGTGAAAATAAGAGCTTTTACTACCAGATGAAACATAAACTACAGACATTTTTTTTTTTTTTTTATAAAATAAAAAAAAATAAAAAAAGGTTTCCATGACAACGAAAACGGTATGTGGAGAAACAATGAATATCCAAATCCGTGCATGCACACATTTTACTGTTCACTCTGCTATTGAAACAGAAACAGAAAATATTGGATACCAAAATGTACCTGGACATGCCACATCTCACACCTGTGCATTCCCTTATAGACCTCTCTGTGCCTCTTAACTCCAGTGTGAATGCAGTGCTGTGCAGAAAATATTGGATACCAAAATGTACCTGGACATGCCACATCTCACACCTGTGCATTCCCTTATAGACCTCTCTGTGCCTCTTAACTCCAGTGTGAATGCAGTGCTGTGCAGAAAATATTGGATACCAAAATGTACCTGGACATGCCACATCTCACACCTGTGCATTCCCTTATAGACCTCTCTGTGCCTCTTAACTCCAGTGTGAATGCAGTGCTGTGCAGAAAATATTGGATACCAAAATGTACCTGGACATGCCACATCTCACACCTGTGCATTCCCTTATAGACCTCTCTGTGCCTCTTAACTCCAGTGTGAATGCAGTGCTGTGCAGAAAATATTGGATACCAAAATGTACCTGGACATGCCACATCTCACACCTGTGCATTCCCTTATAGACCTCTCTGTGCCTCTTAACTCCAGTGTGAATGCAGTGCTGTGCAGAAAATATTGGGTACCAAAATGTACCTGGACATGCCACATCTCACACCTGTGCATTCCCTTATAGACCTCTCTGTGCCTCTTAACTCCAGTGTGAATGCAGTGCTTTGCAGAAAATATTGGATACCAAAATGTACCTGGACATGCCACATCTCACACCTGTGCATTCCCTTATAGACCTCTCTGTGCAATCAGTTAAATGTATTTTTTTTGGGGGGGGGGGGGGGGGGGGGCCCTGTTACACGTTCATGGAAAGGCTCTAGCTAATGGATTTTTAGATTTTAGATCTAAAGAGACCTCCCTTCATTAATATAGGATAGGCCTATTATACTGTACTGTAGTGGGGGAAATTGATGTGATTCATGGTTCAGTACAGAGTACCGTAGGAGGAAAGCATATCACATTGACTTTCTCCCAAATTGCACCCTATTCCCTACATGGGGCCCTGGTCAAAAGCAGTGCACCAGACAATGAATAGGGTACCATTTGGGACACAGGCATGGTTCAGTACAGAGAAGAAGGAAAACATAATTTAATTATTCATAGCTGTGTTCATAGATAATAACATTTCACTAGAACAAACAGGAGAGAAAGACATTGCCAGGAACGATCAGCACTTCAGGGTTATAATCATGTTTGATTTGCAACAGTCTACTCCCCTAGCAGCATGCTGTAACTACACACGAGGCCTTCACATCTATCCAGGGAAAGAGATTAAATGGAGGCTATACAGTCTCTTCTGCAAACTGTGTTTATTAATGTCTGAGGCTATACAGCCTCTTCTGGACACTGTGTTTATTAATGTCTGAGGCTATACAGTCTCTTCTGGACACGGTGTTTATTAATGTCTGAGGCTATACAGTCTCTTGTGGACACTGTGTTTATTAATGTCTGAGGCAATACAGTCTCTTCTGGACACTTTGTTTATTAGTGTCTGAGGCTATACAGTCTCTTCTGGACACTGTGTTTATTAATGTCTGAGGCTATACAGTCTCTTGTGGACACTGTGTTTATTAATGTCTGAGGCTATACAGTCTCTTGTGGACACTGTGTTTATTAATGTGTGAGGCTATACAACCTCTTCTGGACACTGTGTTTATTAGTGTCTGAGGCTATACAGTCTCTTGTGGACACTGTGTTTATTAATGTCTGAGGCTATACAGTCTCTTGTGGACACTGTTTATTAATGTCTGAGGCTATACAGCCTCTTGTGGACACTGTGTTTATTAATGTCTGAGGCTATACAGTCTCTTGTGGACACTGTGCTTATTAATGTCTGAGGCTATACAGTCTCTTGTGGACACTGTGTTTATTAATGTCTGAGGCTATACAGACTCTTGTGGACACAGTGTTTATTAATGTCTGAGGCTATACAGTGTCTAGTGGACACTGTGTTTATTAGTGTCTGAGGCTATACAGTCTCTTCTGGACACTGTGTTTATTAATGTCTGAGGCTATACAGTCTCTAGTGGACACTGTGTTTATTAATGTCTGAGGCTATACAGTGTCTAGTGGACACTGTGTTTATTAGTGTCTGAGGCTATACAGTCTCTTCTGCAAACTGTGTTTATTAATGTCTGAGGCTATACAGCCTCTTCTGGACACTGTGTTTATTAATGTCTGAGGCTATACAGTCTCTTGTGGACACTGTGTTTATTAATGTCTGAGGCTATACAGCCTCTTGTGGACACAGTGTTTATTAATGTCTGAGGCTATACAGTCTCTTGTGGACACTGTGTTTATTAATGTCTGAGGCTATACAGTGTCTAGTGGACACTGTGTTTATTAGTGTCTGAGGCTATACAGTCTCTTCTGGACACTGTGTTTATTAATGTCTGAGGCTATACAGTCTCTAGTGGACACTGTGTTTATTAATGTCTGAGGCTATACAGTCTCTTGTGGACACTGTGTTTATTAATGTCTGAGGCTATACAGTCTCTTCTGCAAACTGTGTTTATTAATGTCTGAGGCTATACAGCCTCTTGTGGACACAGTGTTTATTAATGTCTGAGGCTATACAGTCTCTTGTGGACACAGTGTTTATTAATGTCTGAGGCTATACAGTCTCTTCTGGACACGGTGTTTATTAATGTCTGAGGCTATACAGTCTCTTCTGCAAACTGTGTTTATTAATGTCTGAGGCTATACAGTCTCTTCTGGACACTGTGTTTATTAGAGTCTGCTCTCCTTTTTCTTTCCCCTTCTCCTATCATCACAATAATCCACGTACCAAATGTCACCCTATTCCCTATGTAGTGCACTACTTTAGACCAGAGCCCTATTCCCTATATAGTGCACTACTTTAGACCAGAGCCCTATGGAACCCTATTCCCTATATAGTGCACTACTTTAGACCAGAGCCCTATGGAACCCTATTCCCTATGTAGTGCACTATTTTAGACCACAGCCCTATGGAAGCCTATTCCCTATGCAGTGCACTATATAGGGAATACGGTGTCATTTGGGACAAAACATATGACAGGGAAGAGTCATGCTCGGGAGAATGCCCTGCACTGACAGTGCCTGAAGATCTACCCGTCTTATCCGTTTGCAACTTAGTTATAGGATTTAATAATTCTATTGGGGACAATTGATCATTTTGAGAAACATCAAGATCTGTCCATTTTCATGTATTTATATAACATGTTATCTACCTCCTGTACATTAGAAATGAGCTCCATATTTACTTAGTGCAGCGACAGGTCAGTGCACGGTAGTCTATTACTATAATACATATTACAGTCCGATGTTTGCTGTGAATGTGCCCTCTAGTGGAGCCAGCGTGGACGCGGAAATGTCTTTCCTGCCACGTGACGTCACACGAATTCGATCACATGACAACCTCGGAGAAAAAGAAAACAGGAAATATTTCAGCCTGCGTTTTCACTTTGGTAAGTTTTACACTATACATTCAGTGTTAATACATTTTTGATTTCACTATTACCAATATAGTTACTTATGAAACAGTAAAATACACTAACCGCTCATCGTATTTTTTTGTTGTTGTTGAAAAATCGCCACTCTCCTAACCAAACTAGCACCTCTTGTTTAGCTAGAAATGGGCTCCTGCAAGCATCCTGTCTAGGCAGAAAAGCAACGCCCTCTTCTAGCTATGCAATTTGAAGAAGTAAACGATTGTAATGATGATTTATGTGTACATTAATAATTAGCGTGCAGTTATATTTTCTCTGTTTTCTTTCGTGTTTATTACTTGACTTACACGTGAGTGGTCCTCTGTAGCTCTGTTGGTAGAGCATTGCCATTGCAACGCGAGGATGGTGGGTTCGGTCCCCGTGATCAATCATACGTTACATGTGCATGCTTGTGTTGCAGCATTGCGTTGCAAGGCGTTCTGTGTGGTGCATATCTTGGATTTATCAAACTGTGTGCGTGAACGGCTTGACAGAAATGGTATCGGAAGGTGAATGTAAAACTGTCGGTGTGATCTAGGTGTACATGCGCAAAACGGTACCCAGCGTCAGCTGGATATGTTTACAACAACAGTTCAACGTTCACCTTCTGCTACCGTTTCTGTCAAGCCGTCTACAGCACACATTCTGACGTATTACGTGAGATAAATCCAACGTCCTCACCACACGGAACGCACTGCAACTGTCTCTGCAACGCAACGCTGCAAGGAAAACGCAGCGGTTCATTGGAAAGGGATGTACTTCTGGTGTACCAAAACGCAATGTCTGTGTGATCGAGGAGTAAGTGGCTTTATATAGTATTAACCCGATCACACTGTTTTGTGTCATGTTGCTCTGACAGGGAGAGAGAAAGATGGGGTCAGCTGTCGAGAGGACGGATGAACATGTCCGAGAATACTTGATATATCGTGGTTTCACCGGCACACTGAAGCACCTCGACTCTGATATGAAAGCAGACAAGGAGAAAGGATTCAGAGTATGTATAAAACAGTGTATTTGAAGTCCTTAACCATCCAGGTATTGCAAAACGCACAACAGCAGTAGCTTGTTCTCAGCGTTGTCAAGACAGCACAAACAGATGTGTGACCAGGCTATAGCAGTTGCTTATAGCCTTGTTACTCTGACCGATATAGACAGGTGAGAAGTTAGATCTTTGTATGTACACTATATATACAAAAGTATGTGGACCCCCATTCAAATGAGTGGATTTGGCTATTTCAGCCACACCTGTTGCTGACAGGTGTATAAAATCGAGCACACAGACATGCAATCTCCATAGACAAACATTGACAGTAGAACGGCCTTACTGAAGAGCTCAGTGACTTTCAATGTGGCATCGTCATAGGATGCCACCTTTCCAACAAGTCAGTTCGTCAAATGTCTACCCTGCTAGAGCTTCCCCGGTCAATTGTAAGTGCAGTTATTGTGAAGTGGAAACGTCTAGGAGCAACAGCGGCTCAGACGCGAAGTGGTAGGCCACACAAGCTCACAGAACGGGACCGCTGAAAAGCGTTTAAAAATTGTCAGACCTCAGTTGCAACTACCGAGTTCCAAACTGCCTCTGGAAGCAACGTCAGCACAATAACTGTTCGTTGGAAGCTTCATGAAATGGGTTTTCATGGCCGAGCAGCCGCACACAAGCCTCAGATCACCATGCGCAATGCCAAGCGTCGGCTGGAGTGGTGTAAAGCTCGCTGCCATTGGTCTCTGGAGCAGTGAAAACGTGTTCTCTGGAGTGATGAATCACGCTTTACCATCTGGCAGTCTGACGGATGAATCTGGGTTTGGCGGATGCCAGGAGAACACTACCTGCCCGGATGCTTAGTGCCAACTGTAAAGTTTGGTGGAGGAGGAATAATGGTCTGGGGTTGTTTTTAATGGTTCGGGCCCCTTAGTTCCAGTGAAGGGAAATCTTAACAGTACAGCATTCAATGACATTCTAGGTGATTCTGTACTTCCATTTTTGTAGCAACAGTTTGGGTTAGGCTCTTTCCTGTTTCAGCATGACAATGCCCCCGTGCACAAAGCGAGGTCCATATAGAAATGGTTTTTCGAGATCAGTGTGGAAGAACTTGACTGGCCTGCACAGATCCCTGACCTCAACCCCATCGAACACCTTTGGGATGAATTGGAACGCAGACTGCGAGCCAGGCCTAATCACCCAACCTCAATGCCAGACCTCACTAATGTTCTTGTGGCTGAATGGAAGCAAGTCCCTGCAGCAATGTTTCAACATCTAATGGAAAGCCTTCCCAGAAGAGTGGAGGCTGTTCTAGCAGCAATGTTTCAACATCTAGTGGAAAGCCTTCCCAGAAGAGTGGAGGCTGTTATAGCAGCAATGTTCCAACATCTAGTGGATTGCCTTCCCAGAAGAGTGGAGGCTGTTATAGCAGCAATGTTCCAACATCTAGTGGAAAGCCTTCCCAGAAGAGTGGAGGCTGTTATAGCAGCAATGTTCCAACATCTAGTAGAAAGCCTTCCCAGAAGAGAGGAGGCTGTTATAGCAGCAATGTTCCAACATCTAGTGGAAAGCCTTCCCAGAAGAGTGGAGGCTGTTATAGCAGCAATGTTCCAACATCTAGTAGAAAGCCTTCCCAGAAGAGTGGAGGCTGTTATAGCAGCAATGGGAGGACCAACTCCATATTAATGCCCATGATTTTGTAATGAGATGTTTGAAGAGCAGGTGTCCACATACTTTTGGCCATGTAGTGTTTATGTATATACCAGAGGAGGCATCTGAGGGGAGGACGGCTCATTTTAATGCCTTGAATGGAGTCAATGGACTGGAGTCAACCACATGGAAACCATGGTAACCATCTGTTTGATGTCTTTGACTCCAGTCCAGCCATTATTATGAGCCGTTTTCCCCTCAGATGCCTACACTGGTATATATAGTACCAAAAGTTTGGAAACACCTACTCATTCAAGGGTTTTTATTTAGAGTAGAATAATAGTGAAGACATCAAAACTATGAAATAACACATATGGAATCTTGTAGTAACCAAAAAAGTGTTAAACAAATCAAAATGTTTTTTTTAAATATTTGAGATCCTTCAAAGTAGCCATTTTTTTGCCTTGATGACAGCATTGCACATTCTTGGCATTTTCTCAACCAGCTTCATGAGGTAGTCACCTGGAATACTTTTTCAACAGTCTTGAAGGAGTTCCCACATATGCTGAGCACTTGTTTGCTGCTTTTCCTTCACTCTGCGGTCCAACTCATCCCAAACCATCTCAATTGGGTTGAGGTCAGGTGACTGTGGAGGACAGGTCATCTGATGCATCACTCTCCTTCTTGGTCAAATAGCCCTTACACAGCCTGGAGGTGTGTTTTGGGTCATTGTCCTGTTGACAAACAAATGATAGTCCCACTAAGCTCAAACCAGATGGGATGGTGTATCGCTGCAGAATGCTGTGGTAGCCATGCTGGTTAAGTGTGCCTTGAATTCTAAATAAATCACAGACAGTGTCACCAGCAAAGCACCATCACACCTCCTCCTCCATGCTTCACGGTGGGAAATACACATGTGGCGATCATCTGTTCACCTAATTTGCTTCTCACACTTCTTTGGTTACTACATGATTCTGTATGTTATTACATAGTTTTGATGTCTTCACTATTATTCTACAATGTAGAAAATAGTCAAACTAAAGAAAAACCCTGGAATAAGTAGGTGTGTCCAAACTTTTGACTGGTACTATATATACACACACACACGAGGTACTTGTCAAAAACCTTTTTGTTGTTTGTTTTTATCCCAGGTCTTTAAATTACATCTAATTATATTTCACATCATAATATTTAAGCAATAAACCCTGGGGGGGTGTGGTATTTAAGCACGACACAACGCGGAGTGCCTGGACACATCCCTTAGCCGTGGTATATTGGCCATATACCACAACCCCCTCAGGTGCCTTACTGCTATATTATAAACTAGTTACCAATGTAATTAGAGCAGTAAAAATAAATGTTATGTCATACCCGTGGTATACAGTCTGATATACCACTGCTTTCAGCCAATCAGCATTCAGGGCTCGAACCACCCGGTTTATAATAAGGTTTATTGGACTATATATATTTTTGTTCAGGTGGATAAGATCATTGATCAGCTTCAGCTGTTCATCCAGACCTTTGACCTGAATGGCCTGAAGGACTACTGGGGTTACCTGGACCGTAGGCTGTTCTGTAGACTGGAAGACATCTACAGACCCACAGTCTCCAAACTACGGACCAGTCTCTTCAGATACTACGTTGTTTACACTGTACAGGTGCATATAGCCTTCTGTTGTTGTTGTTGTGTTCTTCTTTTTGTTATTCTTCTCTTTACTCAGACATGATGTGTGGATCGCCCAATGGTGTTGACTGATTATTGATATACATGTGGATCGCCCAATGGTTATTGATAAACAGCATGGCCTCTCCCTCCCTAACTCCTTCTCTACCTCTCTCCCTCTCTTCATCCCTCTCTCCCTCTCTTCATCCCTCTCTCCCTCTATCTTCATCCCTCCTCCTTCTCTCCCTCTCACCTCATCCCTCCCTCTCTCTTCATCCCACCCACCCCCCTCCTCTCTCCCCCCACTCCTTCTCTACCTCCCTCCCTCCTGCCTCTCTCCTCATCCTTCCTCCCTCCCTCCTCTCTCGCCCCACTCCTTCTCTACCTACCTCCCCCCTCCCTCCCTCCTCTCTCGCCCCACTCCTTCTCTACCTCCCCCCTCCCTCCCTCCTCTCTCTCCCTCCCTTCCTCTCTCTCCCTCCAGTTAAAGAACATAGAGAAGACACAGGAGTTTTTCCAGCGTCAGGCTCAGGAGCTGCAGGGCCAGCCGGAGTGGCGTGATTGGTTCATCCTGCCGTTTATGCCCGCCCCCGAGCAGAACCCCTTGTTCTCGCCGTACTTCTCCCGTCAGTGGTCTGACACCTTCCTGGTCTCACTGCACAACTTCCTCTCTGTGCTGTTCCAGTGCATGCATATCCTTTTGTTCTGTGGGCAAGACTACAGACACACGATGACTACAGACACACAATGACTACAGACACACAATGACTACAGACACACAATGACTACAGACACACGATGACTACAGACACACAATGACTACAGACACACAATGACTACAGTACAGACACTCTAGATTACAGTACAGACACTCTAGACTACAGTACAGACACTCTAGACTACAGACACTCTAGATTACAGTACAGACACTCTAGACTACAGTACAGACACATACTCTCAGAGGCTAGCCATCAGGGTAATATCGGTTCACTATCGGTTCACTGTGTTTTGCTTGTCTTGGGAGATGTCACGCTGCATCGGCATCACACCAGGTTGTGTCAACACAATCTCCAGATGTCGTAAAGAGGAACGTGGAATCCTTTCAAAACAAGGAAGTAAACGGCAACGTAACAATGTCCATTTTAAACGTCAACAAAACTATACATACTATCCTTTTGAGTCGTTTCTTCCTTGACTGCAAACCACCGCAGCCTGTGCTCCTGAGCTTTGACTCTGAAGTCCAGAGGACCACTTGTCTACAGGAGGAGAATGATCAGCTCAGACACATGGTCTGTTTTCTCATCTAATAACGGGTCATATCCTTGCGAGCCAGTTTGTGCTTAATACCGGAGAAGTTTGAAACCAAGACACTCAACATTGATTTACTTCCTGTAAAGCCCCACGGGGTATACTCATACCAACGTTGTTTAGGAGTGTGACAGTTACTTCACAGTTTACAGTTGGTTATTTACAGGAATCGCTTGTTAAGTCTCTCCGTTTCCAAAACTGTGGCACATACTGCTCAAGTCTCAAAGGGCCTAAGGATGGCTGCTAAAGCTCTCTCTCTCTTCTCTGTCCCTCTCTCTCTTCTCTGCCCCCTCTCCCTCTCTCTCTCTTTCTCTCTCTTCCCATCTCTACCCCCCCCCCCCCTCTCTTCCCATCTCTAACCTCCCTCTCTCTCTCTCCCCATCTCTACCCCCCCTCTCTCTCTCTCTCCCCATCTCTACCCCCCCTCTCTCTCTCTCTCCCCATCACTACCCCCCCTCTCTCTCTCTCTCCCCATCACTACCCCCCCCCTCTCTCTCTACCCCCCCTCTCTCTCTCTCCCCATCTCTACCCCCCCTCTCTCTCTCTCTCCCCATCTCTACCCCCCTCTCTCTCTCTTCCCATCTCTACCCCCCCTCTCTCTCTCTTCCCATCTCTACCCCCCCTCTCTCTCTCTTCCCATCTCTACCCCCCTCTCTCTCTCTTCCCACCCCCCCCCCCCTCTCTCTCTCTTCCCATCTCTACCCCCCCCTCTCTCTCTCTCTCTTCCCATCTCTACCCCCCCCTCTCTCTCTCTCTCTTCCCATCTCTACCCCCCCCCTCTCTCTCTCTCTCTTCCCATCTCTACCCCCCCCCTCTCTCTCTCTCTCTTCCCATCTCTACCCCCCCTCTCTCTCTCTCTCTTCCCATCTCTACCCCCCCCCCTCTCTCTCTTCCCATCTCTACCCCCCCCTCTCTCTCTGTCTCTTCCCATCTCTACCCCCCCTCTCTCTCTTCCCATCCCCCCCCTCTCTCTCTGTCTCTTCCCTGCCTCCAGCTATTTTCCCTACAGGGAGAGGCTAAACTCAAGAAGCAGGAAGAGATGGTGCATCACAAACTCCCCCCCTACGTACAAAACATGGACCGCCTCGGAGACACTGAGCTGTGAGGACTAACTTTGAGCTTGGATTGACCCACTTTGGTGTTGAAGGGAGGGGTTTTAATAATTGTATGATATAGTTATTTGGTTTGTATTTTCTCCTCTTTGTACGATACTGTAGATGTATAATTTAACTAATATAATATATATTAAAACTGTTTTAATGTGTTAACGTATGAATAAGGACGATGAATAAACAATTCACCCTGAATTGTTGTTTTTCCACCATGATTAGTTTGAGTTGTTCTGTCTATTTGCTCTTTCCTGGGATGCACAGCTCCGACCCTTGAGGGCCCCAGTGGCTGCTGGGATGCACAGCTCCGACCCTTGAGGGCCCCAGTGGCTGCTGGGATGCACAGCTCCGACCCTTGAGGGCCCCAGTGGCTGCTGGGATGCACAGCTCTGGCCCTTGAGGGCCTCAGTGGCTGCTGGGATGCATAGCTCTGGCCCTTGAGGGCCCCAGTGGCTGCTGGGATGTCTGGAGCTCTGGGCCTGTATTCATAAAGTGTCTCAGAGTAGAAGTGCTGATGTGCGATCAGGTCCCCCCCCTCCTCCATCTTATTAATACGATTTAAAAGACAAAACTGATCCTAGGTCAGCATTCCTACTCTTGAGACGCTTTGAGGACACAGGCCTTGGTATGAAGGGCATTGGTTGACTCCTGTCAGGGTTTGGCTTTGGGAATACAATACCAAACACTGTGTAGCAAAGGAACCACAACACAACGCTGTCTGAGGACATTTCCAGCTAGTCTGTAGTTTGGTCTGTAGTTTGTAACGTGAAACATTCTATTTAACAAAGCAAATGGCTCACAAAAAGGTAGGAACCACTCATAAAGCTTAAACACAACCACTTAGTAAAGAAGTCCAGTTTAAGAGACTCGTTGGAAACTGAATAAAAAAAAAAAAAGGTCTTCAGACAAGAAATCTAGTATCTGTATTTTCTTACGGCGCTGTCCATTTTCTTTCAGAACATTCTTGTCTCCCAAATAGACCTTGTTTACTCGCACACAACAGCACATGGTAACTGACGGTTAATTGAGTTTTACAGTTGTAGTGGTGGACCTGCACACAGCATCAGCGAAGAATGGGGTTTTAAAAAAGCAGCTGAGGTATCTGATATCTCTAAATGTTGAATCAATCTTATTGATGACAACTTTTCAATCACTTTGGTCTTCATCGCCTCTAATACCTCTACACAGAGATCTGCTTGATTCACGTTTGATTCACATTTGATTCATGTTTGATTCCCGCTTGATTCATGTATGACTAAATGTTTGATTCATGTTTGATTCACATTTGATTCGTCTGTCCTCCACAGGGACCTGGTGACGAGCCAGCGTAACCCCGCCCTCACCACCACTCCTTCCAGGAACTTCTTCTCTACATTCCTGCCCCAGGCCAGACGGGTACCTGGCAAGATGCCTCGAGGACTTCCTGGGTCCTCGCCAACACAGGCCTCGCTGGGACGCAAGGATACCGCAGCCAATCAAGTGAGGCCATATGTTCTTCCGGAAATTAGGCCGTTTTTTTTTTTTTCTGGGGGGGGGCATCATCCCTTGAGACTGAGACGCTGGACTTATAGACCCTCAGGGATGCGTTTTAAGGGGCTAGATAAAGTTTCTGTGGAAAATCCACTCACTGTTTGTGCCATATTGTTCTTGGATCACTGTTACTCAAGTGGCTTTTAACTTTTACCAATATTTAGCCGTTTACACCATTGATGACATGACTAGCGGTATGTATTTACAGTTGGTATTATACTGTAAGTATTCACCCCCCTTGGGATTTTTTTTTCGCTATTTGGTTGCATTTTCAAATTGCGATTGAATTTTTTTATTTTATTTTGAGGGGGGGGGGGAGTTCATTGATCTACACAAAATACAAAATGATTACAAAAATGTAAAACTCAAATATAGTCTTTGCATAAGTATTCACCCCCCTTTGTTTAGGCAAGCCTAACTTAGTTCAGGTGAAACATTTTGGCTTAACGAATCGCATAATACGTTGTGAAGTAATACGTTTACGTAATAAGTGTACGTAATAAGTTTACGTAATAAGTTGTGAAGTAATAAGTTTACATAATAGGTTTACATAATAAGTTTACATAATACGTTGTGAAGTAATAAGTTTACATAATAGGTTTACATAATAAGTTTACATAATAGGTTTACATAATAAGTTTACATAATAGATTTACATAATAAGTTTACATAATAAGTTTACATAATAAGTTTACATAAGTTTACATAATAAGTTGTGAAGTAATACGTTTACGTAATAAGTTACGTAATAAGTTTGTGTAATAAGTTTACATAAGTTTACATAATAAGTTGTGAAGTAATACGTTTACATAATACGTTGTGAAGCAATACGTTTACGTAATAAGTTTACATAGTACGTTTACATAATAAGTTGTGAAGTAATAAGTTTACATAATAAGTTAACATAAGTTTACATAATAAGTTTACATAATAAGTTGTGAAGTAATAAGTTTACATAATAAGTTTACATAATACGTTGTGAAGCAATACGTTTACGTAATAAGTTTACATAATAAGTTTACATAATAAGTTTACATAATAAGTTGTGAAGTAATAAGTTTACATAATAAGTTGTGAAGTAATAAGTTTACATAATAAGTTTACATAATAAGTTTACATAATAAGTTTACATAATAAGTTTACGTAATACGTTTACGGAATACGTTCCATGGACATTGTTTCTGAATGCCTAACCTTTCCTCTGTCCATACATACACCATCTGTATGGCTCTTCAGTCAAGTTTTTGAATTTCAAGGACAGATTCAACAACAAATGACCAACAAACTTTTTTTTTCTTTCGAAAAGCCTCAAAGAATGGCAGTGATTGGTAGATGGGTAACAATAACAAATCAGACATTTTGAATATGTCTTTAAGCTCGTTCAAAGTTAATAACGATGCTGTGGATGACGTGTTGAACTCGCCAGACACATCAAAGATACAGTCGTCCTCAGAGATGTCACCAGGAAGACATTGGTGACTTTAAAACAGCTACCGGCTATGATGGGAGAGAACTGAGGATGGATCAATGACCTTGTGATGAGAAAAATTCAGACATACAGAATACAAATATTCCAAAACATGCATCTTGACAACAAGGCACTAAAGTAATACAAAGAAATATACTATTAGGCCTAAATTCCGTGTTTTATGTTTGGGGTAAATCCAACAAAACACATCACTGAGTAACTGCCCCCTTATTTTCAAGCATGGTGGTGGCTGCGTCATGTTATGGGTATGCTTGTCATCGGCAAATACCGGGGAGTTTTTCAGGATAAAAACCAACGGGATGGAGGCAAAATCCTAGAGGAAAACCGTGTTCAGTCTGCTTTCCACCAGACACTGGGAGATGAATTCACCTTTCAGCAGGACAATAACCTAGTTACAGTTTTGACTTAAATCTGCTTGAAAATCTATGGCAAGACTTGAAAATGTCTGTCTAGCCATGATCCCCATCACCTTGACCGTGCTTGAAGAAATGGGAAAATAATGGGAAGATATTGGGAAAATAATACAGTATACAGTATTAATGTTTATTTTTCATTAATCATTACAGAGTATTTCGTGTAGATCGTTGACAATTAAAAAAAATACATTTCAATCCCAATTTGTAACACAATAAAATGTGTGTGTGTGTGGGGGGGGGGGGGGGGGGGTAAATACTTATGATGGGGTGTTTTTGATTACAGACTTAACTGTGTTTTGGAAAACAAACCGCTTTCATGTATCTTATTCTGTGAAGCCCAAGGACCCAGTAGCAGCCTCCAAGGAGCCCAGGCCGGTCTGTAGCGCTGGGGGAACCAGTGATCAGCAGGCTGGGTCTACTTCCCACCCCAGACAGAGACGACACCAGGACCACGAGAAGGAAAGGAAGGAGCTCTTCTCCAAGCCACAAATTCAGGTTTCACCTACTGTATTACTAAGGAAAGGATGTTGCCTAGTGGACATATTTAGAATTGAATTCCACTTTCTGTAACCAAGTTCCTGGCGTACATTTCCGTGCTTTCCCTCCTTCAATGAGCCATAGAAGTATAATGACGTTCTATTTACATGTTACATTCCAAAGAGGTCAATTGGAATGACCAAAACAATGGAAATGCCATGGCAACGCCATTCAAGTTTTATCGTCACATGCACAGTAGAGTGAAAGGCCTTTGTTGTCCGCTCTAAACCCAACAGCAGTAACCAATAACAATGTATTACTAAAAATAACACACGGTAGAACGAAAACACATGACTGGGAATCGGAGTTGGTTCGACATGACTGGGAATCGGAGTTGATTCGACATGACTGGGAATCGGAGTTGGTTTGACATGACTGGGAATCGGAGTTGATTCGACATGACTGGGAATCGGAGTTGATTCGACATGACTGGGAATCGGAGTTGATTCGACATGACTGGGAATCGGAGTTGATTCGACATGACTGGGAATCGGAGTTGATTCGACATGACTGGGAATCGGAGTTGATTCGACATGACCGGGAATCGGAGTTGATTCGACATGACCGGGAATCGGAGTTGATTCGACATGACTGGGAATCGGAGTTGATTCGACATGACTGTGTTTTAGCAGTTTCTGCATGAAAACATTTAGCACACTAGATGACAGTAGCTGTAGCAAGGAGCTATAACAGCACACAAGTAGACTCCAAATGCATGCTGGGCCGGCATGCCCTGAGCTCCTGAAGTGAGTGCTACTGGAGAGAAGACCGACCTCCAGCCTTTGGGAATCTCGCTCCAGTGAAATCGGGCACGTTCCGCTCCTCGCTCCGCTCACATACTCTGCTGAGAATACAGATATGCATCTGTTAGTTACAGATACTTAAAGAAGGGTAGGGACGTGGGATCAGACAACCAGTCTCTGACCACCATTTGCCTCATGCAGCATGACACATCTCCTTCGCAGGCTCCTTTGATCAGGCTGTTGATTGTGGCCTGTGGAATGTTGTCCCGCTCCTCTACAGTGGCTGTGCGAAGTTGCTGGATATTGGCGGGAACTGGAACACGCTGTCGTACATGTCGATCCAGAGTCTCTCAAACATGTTCAATGGGTGACATGTCTGGTGAGCATGCAGGCCATAGAAGAACTGGGAAGGAAATGTTCAGCTTCCAGGAATTGTGTACCGATCCTTCCGACATGGGGTTGTGCATTATCATGCTGAAACACGAGTTGATGAATGGCACAACAATGGGGCCCTCTGTTCACAACGCTGACATCAGCAAACCACTCGCCCAAACGACGCCATACACGTAGTCTGCGCTTGTGAGGCCGGTTGGACGTACTGTCAGGTTCTGGGTTGGCGTGGTTACACGTAGTCTGCGGTTGTGAGGCCGGTTGGACGTACTGCCAGGTTCTGGGTTGGCGTGGTTACACGTAGTCTGCGGTTGTGAGGCCGGTTGGACGTACTGCCAAATTCTCTAAAATGACGTTGAAGGTGACTTATGGTAGAGAAATGAACATTGCATTCTCTGGCAACAGCTTTGGTGCACATTCCTATTGTGATGTCATTATGAGGTATTGTGATGTCATTATGGGGTATTGTAATGTTATTATGGGGTATTGTGATGTCATTATGGGGTATTGTGATGTCATTATGAGGTATTGTAATGTTATTATGGGGTATTGTAATGTTATTATGGGGTATTGTAATGTTATTATGGGGTATTGTGATGTCATTATGGGGTATTGTGATGTCATTATGGGGTATTGTGATGTCATTATGGGGTATTGTGATGTCATTATGAGGTATTGTAATGTTATTATGGGGTATTGTAATGTTATTATGGGGTATTGTAATGTTATTATGGGGTATTGTGATGTCATTATGGGGTATTGTGATGTCATTATGGGGTATTGTGATGTCATTATGGGGTATTGTGTGTAGATTGATGAGGTGGGGGGGGGGGGGAGTATTTAATACATTTTAGAATAAGGCTGTACTTTCCAAATGCACTGTAGTAAAATCAAATCAAATCAAATTTATTTATATAGCCCTTCGTACATCAGCTGATATCTCAAAGTGCTGTACAGAAACCCAGCCTAAAACCCCAAACAGCAAGCAATGCTGTAAAACAACTGATCTAAAAAAAACTGATTTCCCCCGAACAGAAAATACCTCTACCCCCTACAAGTGTTGTCCATGTACTATAACCCACATAAGAATTCACACGAGACATGCTGTAACCTGCACATAGTCTGCACAGGCTACTTGATGACCAGTGGACCTGCAGTCTTAAGTCTATTGTAACCTACAATCACAGCTTTCAGCTGCCGACTGGCAGACATTTTAAATATTATATAGACATTCAAATGCTCCTGTTGCAGGATTGTTTTCCCCCTGTTACGAAATGGGTCAAATTAAGATCCCATGTCTGTATAAGGGGTCTGAAGGGAAGTAGGGAGGTATGGGAGGTATAGGAAGTATGGGAAGTAGGGAAGTATGGGAAGTAGGGAAGTATGGGCAGTATAGGAAGTATGGGAAGTAAGGAAGTATGGGAAGTATGGGAAGTAAGGAAGTATGGGAAGTAAGGAAGTATGGGAAGTATGGGAAGTAGGGAAGTAAGCAAGTATGGGAAGTAGGGAGGTATGGGAAGTAGTGAAGTATGGGAAGTAGTGAAGTATAGGAAGTAGTGAAGTATGGGAGGGATTCCTGGCTGTATTATCAGGAAGCTAAATCCGTCTCGTCTCTTCTTTCAGGTGCCTGAGAAGAGAGGGGAGAGTGGGGACCCAGAGCCTCAACTCGAGGGAGGGACCGCCAGCAGTGACCCGATAGACCCTCCTCCCCCCAGCCAGACACAGGTCAGCGGGGAGGGACAGAGGGGTACAGGGGTGCTGGGGGTGGAACATCCCTTCATCAAGCTCAGTCAGGAAGAGTACGGAGAGCATCACTCCTCGATCATGTACTGCAGGTAGGACATCACCGCGACGACACATTGAACACCTGTTACAGTCTAGTGGAGTGGAACTCCTGATGAACATTATTGATCTACTACAGTAATTAGACATATTGATCTCCGGGATATACTGAGTAATCAGACATATTGATCGCCGGGATATACTGAGTAATCAGACATTGATCACTGGGATATACTGAGTAATCAGACATATTGATCACCGGGATATACTGAGTAATCAGACATATTGATCACTGGGATATACTGAGTAATCAGACATATTGATCGCCGGGATATACTGAGTAATCAGACATATTGATCGCCGGGATATACTGAGTAATCAGACATACTGATCACTGGGATATACTGAGTAATCAGACATATTGATCACCGGGATATACTGAGTAATCAGACATACTGATCACTGGGATATACTGAGTAATCAGACATATTGATCACCGGGATATACTGAGTAATCAGACATATTGATCACTGGGATATACTGAGTAATCAGACATATTGATCACTGGGATATACTGAGTAATCAGACATATTGATCACCGGGATATACTGAGTAATCAGACATATTGATCACCGGGATATACTGAGTAATCAGACATATTGATCACCGGGATATACTGAGTAATCAGACATATTGATCACTGGGATATACTGAGTAATCAGACATATTGATCACTGGGATATACTGAGTAATCAGACATATTGATCACCGGGATATACTGAGTAATCAGACATATTGATCACTGGGATATACTGAGTACACTTTCCAGTGTTAGATATCTGTTCTCCTTACTGAGCCAAACATAGCTGTACTGCCCTGGTTACACATCCACCATAGTAACAGAGCTGTACTGCCCTGGTTACACATCCACCATAGTAACAGAGCTGTACTGCCCTGGTTACACATCCACCAGCAACACTTTGTTGCTTTTATGAATTTTGTCTTGCTGCTTTTTGTTTTATGCTGCTCTGTCTGTATGTTACGTCTTGCTTGTCCTATGTTGCTCTGTCTGTATGCTATGTCTTGCTTGTTCTATGTTGCTATTGTCTATATTGTAATTGTTTTTAATAACCTGCCCAGGGACTGCGGTTGAAAATTAGCCGGTTGGCTAAAACCGGCACTTTTACTGAAATGTTGATTAATGTGCACTGTCCCTGTAAAAATAAAAATAAACTCAACTCAACTCAACCATAGTAACAGAGCTGTACTGCCCTGGTTACACATCCACCATAGTAACAGAGCTGTACTGCCCTGGTTACACATCCACCATAGTAACAGAGCTGTACTGCCCTGGTTACACATCCACCATAGTAACAGAGCTGTACTGCCCTGGTTACACATCCACCATAGTAACAGAGCTGTACTGCCCTGGTTACACATCCACTATAGTAACAGAGCTGTATTGCCCTGGTTACACATCCACCATAGTAACAGAGCTGTACTGCCCTGGCCATTGAACCATGCTGGAAAGGACAATGTGAAAATAAAATGTCCGAGTTGGAAGTGGTTTTGGAGGGCCAGTAGGAGGCACTCTTTCCTCTCGTTTTAAAATATATATATATCCCAATGCCCCAGGGCAGTGATTGGGGACATTGCCCTGTGTAGGGGTGCTGTCTTTCGGATGGGACGTTAAACGGGTGTCCTGACTCTCTGTGGTCACTAAAGATCCCATGGCACTTATCGTAAGAGTAGGGGTGTTAACCCCGGTGTCCTGGCTAAATTCTAAATCTGTCCCTCAAACCACCACGATCACCTAATCATCCCCAGCTTACAATTGGCTCATTCATCCCTGTAACTATTCCATAGGTCTTTGTAGTAAATGAGAATGTGTTCTCAGTCAACTGTCCTGGTCAAATAAAAGACACAACACGGTACGGTTCAATGTTTTGAAAAGGGTGTTAATGAGGTCCAGCTCCGTCACGTACGTTCACTGTGTCTCCTGTCTCCGGTCCCAGGGTGGACTGCTCAGGGAGGAGGGTAGCCAGTTTGGACGTGGACGGGGTCATCAAGGTGTGGTCCTTCAACCCCATCATGCAGACCAAGGCCACCATCATGTCCAAGTCCCCTCTGCTGTCCCTGGAGTGGGCCACCAAGCCCGACAGACTGGTATGACCTCTGACCTCAACTAGGCCTGGAATTTTGTTTTTGTTTTTTCGGCCATTTGGCCTTCAAGAGGTAGCCAATCATCTTTCCAGGGCACCAAGGGGCCTCTGCTAGGGCACCAAGGGTATCTGCTAGGACACCAAGGCCTTCTGCTAGGACACCAAGGCCTTCTGCTAGGGCACCAAGGCCTTCTGCTAGGGCACCACGGCCCTCTGCTAGGGCACCAAGGGTACCAGGTAGGGCACCAAGGCCCTCTGATAGGGCACCAAGGGTACCTGCTAGGGCACCAAGGCCCTCTGCTAGGGCACCAAGTCCATAACCCAAATAGCAAATTAAATTCATTTGAAAGCCAAAAACAGTAGCTATTCTGTTAAGAAAAATATAAGTGTATGGTAAACGTCCATAAATAATGATCCTACAAGTTGAAGTGTATAAGTTGAAGTGTCTCCTATGGTATTGGCTACAGTTTGTGTATCGGCTCAACGCCAGTCATGTTTAACAAATATAATGTAGGATCATTAATATTACCGTCTGAAAGCTCGATTCTGTCATACTTGAAGCGCTGTTATGTGTTGTGAGCCGCAACATCACCACATCATCTCCATCTGAACGGAGGCAGTCAACATCTCCATCTGAACGGAGGCAGTCAACATCTCCATCTGAATGGAGGCAGTCATCATCTCCATCTGAACGGAGGCAGTCATCATCTCCATCTGAACGGAGGCAGTCATCATCTCCATCTGAACGGAGGCAGTCAACATCTCCATCTGAACGGAGGCAGTCAACATCTCCATCTGAACGGAGGCAGTCAACATCTCCATCTGAACGGAGGCAGTCAACATCTCCATCTGAACGGAGGCAGTCAACATTTTGGAAACTATTTACACCTGTCCCCTACCTGTCCCCTACCTGTCCTACCTGTCCCACACCTGTCCCCTACCTGTCCCCTACCTGTCCCCTACCTGTCCTACCTGTCCCCTACCTGTCCCCTACCTGTCCCCTACCTGTCCCCTACCTGTCCTACCTGTCCCCTACCTGTCCTACCTGTCCCCTACCTGTCCCCTACCTGTCCTACCTGTCCTACCTGTCCCCTACCTGTCCCACACCTGTCCCCTACCTGTCCCCTACCTGTCCTACCTGTCCTACCTGTCCCCTACCTGTCCTACCTGTCCTACCTGTCCCCTACATGTCCCACACCTGTCCCCTACCTGTCCTACCTGTCCTACCTGTCCTACCTGTCCCCTACCTGTCCTACACCTGTCCCCTACCTGTCCTACCTGTCCCCTACCTGTCCCCTACCTGTCCTACCTGTCCCCTACCTGTCCTACCTGTCTTCTACCTGTCCCACACCTGTCCCACACCTGTCCCCTACCTGTCCTACCTGTCCCCTACCTGTCCTACCTGTCCCCTACCTGTCCCACACCTGTCCCCTACCTGTCCCCTACCTGTCCCCTACCTGTCCTACCTGTCCCACACCTGTCCCCTACCTGTCCCACACCTGTCCCCTACCTGTCCCCTACCTGTCCCCTACCTGTCCTACCTGTCTCCTACCTGTCCCACACCTGTCCCCTACCTGTCCTACCTGTCCCCTACCTGTCCCCTACCTGTCCCCTACCTGTCCTACCTGTCCCCTACCTGTCCCCTACCTGTCCTACCTGTCCCCTACCTGTCCCACACCTGTCCCCTACCTGTCCCATACCTGTCCCACACCTGTCCCCTACATGTCCCCTACCTGTCCCCTGCCTGCCCTACCTGTCCCACACCTGTCCCATACCTGTCCTATCTGTCCAACACCTGTCCACCACCTGTCCACCACCTGTCCCACCTGTCCCACACCTGTCCCACCTGTCCCACACCTGTCCCCTACCTGTCCCACACCCGTCCCACACCTGTCCCCTACCTGTCCCACACCTGTCCCCTACCTGTCCCACACCTGTCCCCTACCTGTCCCCGACTTGAGAAGGACCGATCATGTGACAGGCATTGGCTAATAAGAATTGAGATATCTGAGAGAGTCATGTGAGTGGGAGGTTCGGAGCGTGGCGATTGGCAGCCGGAAGAAAGGAATTATTATAATTATGTTCGACCCAAGGGCACAACGGCCACTTTGGCCACAAGGCACAGATATTTTTAGGGGGCATTACGGCCACACAAGGGGGCTCTGACCTCTGACCTTAACACAGCTTCTCTAACCCTGTGCTCTCTCTGGAGTGGGAGCCTGACAGACTGGTATGACCTCTGACCTCAACACAGCTTCTCTAACCCTGTGCTGTCTCTGGAGTGGGACACCAAGCCTGACAGACGAGTATGACCTCTGACCTCAACACAGCACATCAGGGCTATGTTAATTAGGGTACATTCTAGGAAAAAAAACTAAAATGTCTTATTGGACAAGTCCCAGTTGTCCTACTTCTCATTGGGTGCCTGACGAACACAATCCAAACCAGGTCTATGTTTACATGAGGTAATTATGGCATCCTCAGTCCTCAGCACCCTGTTCTCTGACTGTTTGCAGGGTGAGGTGGGAAAGTGGAACCCCCCCCAGTAATACGGTCTTTGGTCTTGCGTCCCTTTTCTTAATAGCTGTTGCTGGGCAGTGGTGTTGGTACGGTGAGGCTATACGACACTAATGCTAAGAAGAACCTGTATGAGATGACCATAGACGAGACTCATTCACGGTAAGCTAAGTGTCTCTTATCCAGAGTGATTTGACACAGCAGCCATGGTTGAAATAATGGATATCTGTAGCAGAAGTCTTCATGTCTCATCAGAGGGGTGGATTCCCAGACACAGATTAAGCCTAGTCCTGGGCAGCAACAACAACAATTCTATGGAGATTCTCCATCTTAATCTGTCTGGTGTCTCCTGAAGAGGGTTAATTATGGAAGGCATTACTGTACCTACTGATCTGTCTGGTGTCTCCTGAAGAGGTTTAATTATGGAAGGCATTACTGTACTGACTGATCTGTCTGGTGTCTCCTGTCCTGTTCCTGAAGAGGTTTAATAATGGAAGGCATTACTGTACTGACTGGTCTGTCTGGTGTCTCCTGAAGAGGTTTAATTATGGAAGGCATTACTGTACTGACTGATCTGTCTGGTGTCTCCTGTCCTGTTCCTGAAGAGGTTTAATAATGGAAGGCATTACTGTACTGACTGGTCTGTCTGGTGTCTCCTGTCCCTGCGTGGTGTTGTGTAGGATCCTGTCCCTGGCCTGCAGCCCCAGCGGGACATCCTTTGTGTGTTCTGCAGCAGCACACGCTGGGCCTGGGCGCTCTGGGAGTGTGACAGAGACAGTACAACGGCTCCCCAATCACCTCTCTGTCTCTGGACAGCTGCTGCTCTGGGACACCAAGACCGTCAAACAGCAGGTACTGCTGTAGGAAACACGTCACCAAAACATGTGTACTATGTCACCAAAACACGTGTACTATGTCACCCAAACACGTGTACACTATGTCACTCAAAACACGTGTACTATGTCACCCAAACACGTGTACTATGTCACCCAAACACGTGTACTATGTCACCCAAACACATGTACTATGTCACTCAAAACACGTGTACTATGTCACTCAAAACACGTGTACTATGATGGTATTTTTCTCATTCTCCAGTGTTGCTTGCAGTTATAGTTTAAAGTTGAAGGGGGCAACTTGATAGTATTTTTCTGAGATCAGGAACTTTATTTTACTAAAACAATATTATTCGATTATTAATATTATTAAATATTATATTATAGATACAATTTATAGATATGTACTATATATAATCTAAATCTGTTACATGTATACTCTACCCGTCTGAAGTTAAAGCCCTGTAGCCTCGTTCCTGTCTTTCCGCTCACTGAACCATGTGATATCTCCATGTCCTATCCTATCGTCCTCAGCTTCAGTTCTCTCTGGAGCCTGGTCCTGTAGCCATCAACTGTACAGCCTTCAACCACAACGGAAACCTACTGGTAACTGGAGCTGCCGACGGAGTAATTAGACTGTTCGGTAAAGTCCATTCATTTACTCTCACTCATTTTTGTTGACTTTTGCTCTTCATGGAGATTTGATTTGAGGTGATAGTAGATAGATGTGGGATGAATAGTCTCTTCATAATGCGCTATAACGCTTGACATACTGCAGGCACTAATAACTAGATCTCGGAGTTGACATAGCTGACTGCAATGAGGTCTCTGAGTGAAGAGGAGGCTGTGAATATAGAATTACTTGAATGAAACCTGACTTCAGTGGAGATTGCTGTTCTAATAGTTATATTTCTATGCGTGTTAACATGTGCCTCTATTTTCTCTCTGTCCTCCAGACATGCATTGCTATGGCTGTGCTATGAGTGGTTATAACATGTTCTTACTGCTCCTCCTCTTCAGACATCCAGCATTAAGACTACGCTATGAGCTGTTATAACATGTGTTTCTCTATTTTCCAGACATCCAGCATTAAGACTGCGCTATGAGCTGTTATAACATGTGTTTCTCTATTTTCCAGACATGCAGGGTTATGACTGTGCTATGAGCTGTTATAACATGTGCTTATCTCCCTATTCTCTCTAGACATGCAGCATTATGACTACGCTATGAGCTGTTATAACATGTGTTTCTCTATTTTCCAGACATGCAGCATTATGACTACGCTATGAGCTGTTATAACATGTGTTTCTCTATTTTCCAGACATGCAGCATTATGACTACGCTATGAGCTGTTATAACATGTGTTTCTCTATTTTCCAGACATGCAGCGTTACGACTGCGCTATGAGCTGGAGGGCCCACGATGGGGAGGTGTACAGTGTTGAGTTCAGCTATGATGAGAATACAGTGTTCAGTATCGGAGAGGACGGCAAGGTAACTGAATTCAGGTCGCAAGACAGTAGTAACATGCTACTAACACGGTAGTGACATGCTACTAACACGGTAGTGACATGCTACTAACACGGTTGTAACATGGTAGTAACATGCTACTAACACGGTAGTAACATGCTACTAACACGGTAGTGACATGCTACTAACACGGTAGTGACATGCTACTAACACGGTAGTGACATGCTACTAACACGGTAGTGACATGCTACTAACACGGTAGTGACATGCTACTAACACGGTAGTGACATGCTACTAACACGGTAGTGACATGCTACTAACACGGTAGTAACATTAGTAACATGCTACTAACACTGTAGTAACATGCTACTAACACTGTAGTAACATGCTACTAACACGGTAGTAACATGCTACTAACACTGTAGTAACATGCTACTAACACTGTAGTAACATGCTACTAACACTGTAGTAACGTAGTAGTAACATACTACTAACACGGTAGTAACATGCTACTAACACGGTAGTAACATGCTACTAACACGGTAGTAACATGCTACTAACACGGTAGTAACATGCTACTAACACGGTAGTAACATGCTACTAACACGGTAGTAACATGCTACTAACACGGTAGTAACATGCTACTAACACGGTAGTAGCATGCTACTAACACGGTAGTAACATCAAATCAAATCAAATCAAATTTATTTATATAGCCCTTCGTACATCAGCTGATATCTCAAAGTGCTGTACAGAAACCCAGCCTAAAACCCCAAACAGCAAGCAATGCAGGTGTAGAAGCACGGTGGCTAGGAAAAACTCCCTAGAAAGGCCAATACCTAGGAAGAAACCTAGAGAGGAACCAGGCTATGTGGGGTGGCCAGTCCTCTTCTGGCTGTGCCGGGTGGAGATTATAACAGAACATGGTCAAAATGTTCAATGTTCATAAATGACCAGCATGGTCGAATAATAATAATAAGGCAGAACAGTTGAAACTAGAGCAGCAGCACAGTCAGGTGGAAGTTGAAACTGGAGCAGCAGCATGGCCAGGTAGACTGGGGACAGCAAGGAGTCATCATGTCAGGTAGTCCTGGGGCATGGTCCTAGGGCTCAGGTCAGTTGAAACTGGAACAGCAGCATGGCCAGGTGGACTGGGGACAGCAAGGAGTCATCATGTCAGGTAGTCCTGGGGCATGGTCCTAGGGCTCAGGTCCTCCGAGAGAGAGAAAGAAAGAGAGAAGGAGAGAATTAGAGAACGCACACTTAGATTCACACAGGACACCGAATAGGACAGGAGAAGTACTCCAGATATAACAAACTGACCCCAGCCCCCCGACACATAAACTACTGCAGCATAAATACTGGATGCTACTAACACGGTAGTAACATGCTACTAACACGGTAGTAACATGCTACTAACACGGTAGTGACATGCTACTAACACGGTAGTGACATGCTACTAACACGGTAGTGACATGCTACTAACACGGTAGTGACATGCTACTAACACGGTAGTGACATGCTACTAACACGGTAGTGACATGCTACTAACACGGTAGTGACATGCTACTAACACGGTAGTGACATGCTACTAACACGGTAGTAACATGCTACTAACACGGTAGTCACATGCTACTAACACGGTAGTAACATGCTACTAACACAGTAGTGACATGCTACTAACACTGTAGTAACATGCTACTAACACTGTAGTAACGTGGTAGTAACATGCTATTAACACGGTAGTAACATGCTACTAACACGGTAGTAACCTGCTACTAACACTAGTAACATGCTACTAACACTGTAGTAACATGCTACTAACACTGTAGTAACGTGGTAGTAACATGCTACTAACACGGTAGTAACATGCTACTAACACGGTAGTAACATGCTACTAACACTGTAGTAACATGCTACTAACACGGTAGTAACATGCTACTAACACGGTAGTAACATGCTACTAACACGGTAGTAACATGCTACTAACACGGTAGTAACATGCTACTAACACGGTAGTAACATGCTACTAACGCGGTAGTAACATGCTACTAACGCGGTAGTAACATGCTACTAACGCGGTAGTAACATGCTACTAACACGGTAGTAACATGCTACTAACACAGTTATTAAAAAATATATATATTTTACTTTTATTTAACGAGACAAGTCAGTCAAGAACAAATTCTTATTTACAATGACGGCCTACACCGGCCAAACCCGGACGACGCTGGGCCAATTGTGCACCGCCCTATGGGACTCCCGATCACAGGCATTTGTGATACAACCTGAATTCGAACCAGGGTGTATCATGGTAGTGAGACAGTAGTATACTGTAGTAACAAATCAAATCAAATCAATACAATTTTATTTGTCACATACACATGGTTAGCAGATGTTAATGCGAGTGTAGCGAAATGCTTGTGCTTCTAGTTCCGACAATGCAGTAATAACGAACAAGTAATCTAACTAACAATTCCAAAAAAACTACTGTCTTATACACAGTGTAAGGGGATAAAGAATATGTACATAAGGATATATGAATGAGTGATGGTACAGAGCAGCATAGGCAAGATACAGTAGATGATATCGAGTACAGTATATACATATGAGATGAGTATGTAAACCAAGTGGCATAGTTAAAGTGGCTAGTGATACATGTATTACATAAGGATGCAGTCGATGATATAGAGTACAGTATCTACGTATGCATATGAGATGAATAATGTAGGGTAAGTAACATTATATAAGGTAGCATTGTTTAAAGTGGCTAGTGATATATTTACATCATTTCCCATCAATTCCCATGATTAAAGTGGCTGGAGTAGAGTCAGTGTCATTGACAGTGTGTTGGCAGTAGCCACTCAATGTTAATGGTGGCTGTTTAACAGTCTGATGGCCTTGAGATAGAAGCTGTTTTTCAGTCTCTCGGTCCCAGCTTTGATGCACCTGTACTGTGCACCTGTACTGGATTGATTGAATATGTCCGTAAACACACCAGTACATGGTAGTAACATAGTAGTAACGTGGTAGTAGACTGTAGTAACATGGTAGTAGCATAGTAGTAGACTGTAGTAATATGGTAGTAGACTAGTAACATGGTAGTAGACTAGTAACATGGTAGTAGACTGTAGTAGACTGTAGTAACATAGTAGTAACATGGTAGTAGACTGTAGTAACATAGTAGTAACATGGTAGTAGACTGTAGTAACATGGTAGTAGACTGTAGTAACATGGTAGTAGACTGTAGTAGACTGTAGTAACATGGTAGTAACATGGTAGTAGACGGTAGTAACATGGTAGTAGACTGTAGACTGTAGTAGTTGACTGTATTAACATGGTAGTAACATAGTAGTAGACTGTAGTAACATGGTAGTAGACTGTAGTAACATGGTAGTAGACTGTAGTAACATGGTAGTAACATGGTAGTAACATGGTAGTAGACTGTAGTGACATGGTAGTAACATGGTAGTAGACTGTAGTGACATGGTAGTAGACTGTAGTAACATGGTAGTAGACTGTAGTAACATAGTAGTAGACTGTAGTAACATAGTAGTAACATGGTAGTAGACTGTAGTAACATAGTAGTAACATGGTAGTAGACTATAGTAACATAGTAGTAATATGGTAGTAGACTGTAGTAACATAGTAGTAACATGGTTGTTGACTGTAGTAACATGGTAGTAGACTGTAGTAACATGGTAGTAGACTGTAGTAACATGGTAGTGAGACGGTAGTAACATGGTAGTAGACTGTAGTAATATGGTAGTAATAAGGTAGTAGTATGGTAGTAACATGGTAGTGAGACTGTAGTAACATGGTAGTAGACTGTAGTAACATAGTAGTAACATGGTAGTAGACTGTAGTAACATAGTAGTAACATGGTAGTAGACTATAGTAACATAGTAGTGAGACTGTAGTAATATGGTAGTGGACTGTAGTAACATGGTAGTGGACTGTAGTAACATGGTAGTAACATGGTAGTAGACGGTAGTAACATGGTAGTAGACTGTAGTAACATGGTAGTAGACATGGTATTTGACTGTAGTAACATGGTATTTGACTGTAGTAACATGGTATTTGACTGTAGTAACATGGTAGTAGACTGTAGTAACATGGTAGTAGACTGTAGTAACATGGTAGTAGACTGTAGTAACATGGTAGTAGACTGTAGTGACATGGTAGTAGACTGTAGTAGACTGTAGTAACATGGTAGTAGACTGTAGTAACATGGTAGTAGACTGTAGTAACATGGTAGTAGACATGGTAGTAGACGGTAGTAACATGGTAGTAACATGGTAGTAGACGGTAGTAACATGGTAGTAGACTGTAGTAACATGGTATTTGACTGTAGTAACATGGTAGTAGACTGTAGTAACATGGTATTTGACTGTAGTAACATGGTAGTAGACTGTAGTAACATGGTATTTGACTGTAGTAACATGGTAGTAGACTGTAGTAACATGGTAGTAGACTGTAGTAACATGGTAGTAGACTGTAGTGACATGGTAGTAGACTGTAGTAGACTGTAGTAACATGGTAGTTGACTGTAGTAACATGGTAGTAGACTGTAGTAACATAGTAGTAACATGGTAGTAGACTGTAGTAACATGGTAGTAACATGGTAGTAGACTATAGTAACATAGTAGTAATATGGTAGTAACATGGTAGACTAGTAACATGGTAGTAACATGGTAGTGAGACTGTAGTAATATGGTAGTGGACTGTAGTAATATGGTAGTGGACTGTAGTAACATGGTAGTAATATGGTAGTAGACTGTAGTAACATGGTAGTAATATGGTGGTAGACTGTAGTAACATGGTAGTAATATGGTAGTAGACTGTAGTAACATGGTAGTACCATGGTAGTAGACTAGTAACATGGTAGTAATATGGTAGTAGACTGTAGTAGCATGGTAGTAATATGGTATTAGACTGTAGTAGCATGCTAGTAATATGGTAGTAGACTGTAGTAACATGGTAGTAGACTGTAGTAACATGGTAGTACCATGGTAGTAATATGGTAGTAGACTGTAGTAACATGGTAGTAATATGGTAGTAGACTGTAGTAACATGGTAGTACCATGGTGGTAATATGGTAGTAGACTGTAGTAACATGGTAGTAATATGGTAGTATACTGTAGTAGCATGGTAGTAACATGGTAGTAATATGGTATTAGACTGTAGTAGCATGCTAGTAACCTGGTTTTGTCACACTAGTAATAAAGTCGTAACGTAATAGTATCTGATTATAAGTGGCTCTGAATAAGTGTCTGCTAAATGTCAATGTTACAATCACTTACTGACGTGTCAGCCTGTAACAGTAGTATAATAGTAACATAGACAGAAGGGCTGGGAAACCTAGTCAGTGGTACAACCGAATGTATTATAATAGTAACATAGACAGAAGGGCTGGGAAACCTAGTAGGTGGTACAACCAAATGTAATATAATAGTAACATAGACAGAAGGGCTGGGAAACCTAGTCAGTGGTACAACCGAATGTAATATAATAGTAACATAGACAGAAGGGCTGGGAAACCTAGTCAGTGGTACAACCGAATGTAATATAATAGTAACATAGACAGAAGGGCTGGGAAACCTAGTCAGTGGTACAACCGAATGTAATATAATAGTAACATAGACAGAAGGGCTGGGAAACCTAGTCAGTGGTACAACCGAATGTAATATAATAGTAACATAGACAGAAGGGCTGGGAAACCTAGTCAGTGGTACAACCGAATGTAATATAATAGTAACATAGACAGAAGGGCTGGGAAACCTAGTTAGTGGTCAGTCAGTTACGTCTGTATTTAACCCATAACCCCCCGCTCTGTATCAGTAACATAGTAGTCAGGTGGTAATCCCTGTAATTACGTCTGTTCCAGTTTATCCAGTGGAACATTCACCGATGTGGAGTGAAGCAGTCGGAGAACTCCCTGCCCCAGGATGCCACGGGACCCTTTGTCCTGTCTGGCTACAGTGGGTACAAGCAGGTCCAGGTGCCACGCGGACGGCTGTTCGCCTTCGACTCCGAGGGACAACATGTCCTCACTTGCTCCAACAACGGAGGGCTCATCTACAGGGTAAGGCTGCTTCCAGGTTGTTTTTTTATGAACCGTTTTCCTAGTTTTAATGTGTCCCAAATGACACCATTTTCCCTATATAGTGCACTACTTTTGACCAAATCAAATTTTATTTGTCACATACACATGGTTAGCAGATGTTAGTGCGAGTGTAGCGAAATGCTTGTGCTTCTAGTTCCGACAATGCAGTAATAACCAACAAGTAATCTAGCTAACAATTCCAAAACTTCTACCTTATAGACACAAGTGTAAAGGGATAAAGAATATGTACATAAAGACATATGAATTAGTGATGGTACAGAGCGGTATAGGCAAGATACAGTAGATGGTATTGAGTGCAGTATATACATATGAGATGAGTATGTAAACAAAGTGGCATAGTTAAAGTGGCTAGTGATACATGTATTACATAAGGATGCAGTAGATGATATAGAGTACAGTATATACGTATACATATGAGATGGATAATGTAGGGTATGTAAACATTATATTAGGTAGCATTGTTTAAAGTGGCTAGTGATATATTTTACATCATTTCCCATCAATTCCCATTATTAAAGTGGCTGGAGTTGAGTCAGTGTGTTGGCAGCAGCCACTCAATGTTAGTGGTGGCTGTTTAACAGTCTGATGGCCTTGAGATAGAAGCTGTTTTTCAGTCTCTCGGTCCCAGCTTTGATGCACCTGTACTGACCTCGCCTTCTGGATGATAGCGGGGTGAACAGGCAGTGGCTCGGGTGGTTGTTGTCCTTGATGATCTTTATGGCCTTCCTGTGACATCGGGTGGTGTAGGTGTCCTGGAGGGCAGGTAGTTTGCCCCCCTGTGATGCGTTGTGCAGACCTCACTACCCTCTGGAGAGCCTTACGGTTGTGGGCGGAGCAGTTGCCGTACCAGGCGGTGATACAGCCCGACAGGATGCTCTCGATTGTGCATCTGTAGAAGTTTGTGAGTGCTTTTGGTAACAAGCCGAATTTCTTCAGTCTCCTGAGGTTGAAGAGGTGCTGCTGCGCCTTCTTCACGATGCTGTCTGTGTGGGTGGACCAATTCAGTTTGTCTGTGATGTGTACGCCGAGGAACTTAAAACTTACTACCCTCTCCACTACTGTTCCATCGATGTGGATAGGGGGGTGTTCCCTCTGCTGTTTCCTGAAGTCCACAATAATCTCCTTAGTTTTGTTGACGTTGAGTGTGAGGTTATTTTCCTGTCACCACACTCCGAGGGCCCTCACCTCCTCCCTGTAGGCCGTCTCGTCGTTGTTGGTAATCAAGCCTACCACTGTTGTGTCGTCCGCAAACTTGATGATTGAGTTGGAGGCTTGCGTGGCCACGCAGTCGTGGGTGAACAGGGAGTACAGGAGAGGGTTCAGAACGCACCCTTGTGGGGCCCCAGTGTTGAGGATCAGCGGGGTGGAGATGTTGTTGCCTACCCTCACCACCTGGGGGCGGCCCGTCAGGAAGTCCAGTACCCAGTTGCACAGGGCGGGGTCGAGACCCAGGGTCTTGAGCTTGATGACGAGCTTGGAGGGCACTATGGTGATAAATGCCGAGCTGTAGTCGATGAACAGCATTCTCACATAGGCATTCCTCTTGTCCAGATGGGTTAGGGCAGTGTACAGTGTGGTTGAGATTGCATCGTCTGTGGACCTATTTGGGCGGTAAGCAAATTGGAGTGGGTCTAGGGTGTCAGGTAGGGTGGAGGTGATATGGTCCTTGACTAGTCTCTCAAAGCACTTCATGATGACAGAAGTGAGTGCTACGGGGCGGTAGTCATTTAGCTCAGTTACCTTAGCTTTCTTGGGAACAGGAACAATGGTGGCCCTCTTGAAGCATGTGGGAACAACAGACTGGGATAGGGATTGATTGAATATGTCCGTAAACACACCAGCCAGCTGCTCTGCGCATGCTCTGAGGGCGCGGCTGGGGATGCCGTCTGGGCCTGCAGCCTTGCGAGGGTTGACACGTTTAAATGTTTTCCTCACGTCGGCTGCAGTGAAGGAGAGTCCGCATGTTTTAGTTGTGGGCAGTGTCAGTGGCACTGTATTGTCCTCAAAGCGGGCAAAAAAGTTATTTAGTCTGCCTGGGAGCAAGACATCCTGGTCCGTGACGGTGCTGGTTTTCTTTTTGTAATCCGTGATTGACTGTAGACCCTGCCACATACCTCTTGTGTCTGAGCCGTTGAATTGAGATTCTACTTTGTCTCTATACTGACGCTTAGCTTGTTTGATTGCCTTGCGGAGGGAATAGTTACACTGTTTGTATTCAGTCATGTTTCCAGTCACCTTGCCCTGATTAAAAGCAGTGGTTAGCGCTTTCAGTTTCACGCGAATGCTGCCATCAATCCACGGTTTCTGGTTTGGGAATGTTTTAATCGTTGCTATGGGAACGACATCTTCAACGCACGTTCTAATGAACTCGCTCACCGAATCAGCGTATTCGTCAATGTTGTTGTCTGACGCAATATGAAACATATCCCAGTCCACGTGATGGAAGCAGTCTTGGAGTGTGGAATCAGATTGGTCGGACCAGCGTTGAACAGACCTCAGCGTGGGAGCTTCTTGTTTTAGGTTCTGTCTGTAGGCAGGGATCAACAAAATGGAGTCGTGGTCAGCTTTTCCGAAAGGAGGGCGGGGCAGGGCCTTATATGCGTCGCGGAATTTAGAATAGCAGTGATCCAAGGTTTTTCCAGCCCTGGTTGCGCAATCGATATGCTGATAAAATTTAGCGAGTCTTGTTTTCAGATTAGCCTTGTTAAAATCCCCAGCTATAATGAATGCAGCCTCCGGATAAATGGATTCCAGTTTGCAAAGAGTCAAATAAAGTTCCTTCAGAGCCATCGATGTGTCTGCTTGGGGGGGGGATGTGTCTGACCAGGGCCCATAGGTGTAGTAGCGTACTATGTAAGGAATAGGGTGTCATTAAGGTAAAGCTGTTTTAGAGCAGTGGCTCTCAAACCTCCCCAGATGTTTCACAATGTTGTGTTGTAGCCCTGGCTTTACTCATGTTAAAGCCTCAGTGCTAACAGTGGACTTCCTGCTTGGGCAAACCGCTTCAGTGCTAACAGTGGACTTCCTGATAGGGCACACTGCCTCAGTGCTAACAGTGGACTTCCTGCTAGGGCAAACCGCCTCAGTGCTAACAGTGGACTTCCTGCTAGGGCACACTGCCTCAGTGCTAACAGTGGACTTCCTGCTTGGGCAAACCGCCTCAGTGCTAACAGTGGACTTCCTGCTAGGGCAAACCGCCTCAGTGCTAACAGTGAACTTCCTGCTAGGGCACACTGCCTCAGTGCTAACAGTAGACTTCCTGCTTGGGCAAACCGCCTCAGTGCTAACAGTGGACTTCCTGCTAGGGCACACTGCCTCAGTGCTAACAGTGGATTTCCTGCTTGGGCAAACCGCCTCAGTGCTAACAGTGGACTTCCTGCTTGGGCACACCGCCTCAGTGCTAACAGTGGACTTCCTGCTTGGGCACACTGCCTCAGTGCTAACAGTGGACTTCCTGCTTGGGCACACCGCCTCAGTGCTAACAGTGGACTTCCTGCTTGGGCAAACCGCCTCAGTGCTAACAGTGGACTTCCTGCTAGGGCACACTGCCTCAGTGCTAACAGTGGACTTCCTGCTTGGGCAAACCGCCTCAGTGCTAACAGTACACTTCCTGCTTGGGCACACCGCCTCAGTGCTAACAGTGGACTTCCTGCTTGGGCACACTCCCACAGCAGGCAGAGCCCCGTCAGATCCAGACCTCCCACAGCAGGCAGAGCCCCGTCAGATCCAGACCTCCCACAGCAGGCAGAGCCCTGTCAGGTCCAGACCTCCCACAACAGGCAGAGCCCCGTCAGATCCAGACCTCCCACAGCAGGCAGAGCCCTGTCAGATCCAGACCTCCCACAGCAGGCAGAGCCCTGTCAGGTCCAGACCTCCCACAACAGGCAGAGCCCTGTCAGATCCAGACCTCCCACAGCAGGCAGAGCCCCGTCAGGTCCAGACCTCCCACAACAGGCAGAGCCCCGTCAGGTCCAGACCTCCCACAACAGGCAGAGCCCCGTCAGATCCAGACCTCCCACAACAGGCAGAGCCCCGTCAGATCCAGACCTCCCACAGCAGGCAGAGCCCCGTCAGGTCCAGAGAGAGGGAAAGGAGCCGAACTCGACGACGAAGCCGCTGCTGGAGTCAGCTCAGCAGTGAAGGCGCAGGTAGATCCCAAGCTAACAGGCGAGCCAAAAACAAACAAATATCGGTGCAGTACAACTCCTCCTCGTCACGGATTGGCTATTTGCAGCAGATGACCACACCGGGGTTCCTATCAGCTAACAACAAGAACGAGAGGCTCCAGTGGGCATCACTGGAGGAGAGGAAAAACATAGCCTGGTTCCCAGTTCCTGTTGTGTCATGCTGATGGCAGAGTCAGGATTTGGCATCCATGGCCTCATCCTGACTGGTGTCAACAGTACAGGCTGATGGCGGTGGTGTGATGGTGTGGGGAATGTTTTCCTTGCATGCATTAGGTCCCTTGATACCAATTGAACAACGTTTCCATTCCCCAAAGAATGCAAGCTGTTCTGGAGGCAAATGTGGGGTCCAACCTGGTACTAGCTGGGTGTACCTAATAAATATTTGTACGATGAGTTTGGAATAATACTGTGAAATTGTTTTTAAAAAATTACGATAATGCTCTTTTAGTGTAAGGGCTGTTTGAAAGGAGTTTTGGTAAAAACGGTCCTAGCAAATTTCTTGCTTTGAGAAATGTATCTTTGCTAAGAAACATTTTAATTAACAGTAAGGTACTTAATTGTTACCTAGAAATGATTTGATATTGAGATTTGAAAAAACAGCTAGGCGAGCTCTTTTAATATATTTTTTTCATGAGATGTTATTCCTTAACATCCAATGACCTAATATGTTATGTTTAGAGGGAGACTGGCACGGACAGCCAAAACAGGCATCAAAACGTCAGTCGATTCTCAACATAAAACCTTTTCACTTCCATATCACATCAAACTAATTTCACAAATGCAAAAAATATATATATAAACTTACTGTATGTTTTAACCAGGTTTATTTTTCTGTCACAACATTTTTCTGATGTCTGTTACAGGCGTTCGGAGCATATGCTAGATCAGTGGTATCCAATTTTTCGAGCCTTGGGTCGCAGAGCTTCATGGGAGTTTTGAGTATCACTCGGTAGGAAGTCAGCAACTCGATTCGCTTAGTTTGGAGGGCTGAAAAGGCACTACGCCTCGCTCAAAGTTGAATTAGGACAACACTCCCACTTACATACAGCTCGCAGGATCGCTCAAAATGGAGGCTAAGTGGAAGGCTATTGGGATTGTGTGTGTGTGTGTGTGTGTGGCTGTTCACTCATCACTAATACAAAAATAGCATTGAGAGTGAAACCTATTATTTGTCGACTACCACATGAATTTAACACCACGAGTAATGGGACGGAACGTCAACTGCTCCTGAGGCTGTGACCTGTTATATATATATATTATCGTCTCTGCTGAGAAGTGAACAGATCTCATTAAGACTGGATGTCATGCAGGAGATGTGTTTTAGTGACGGGCCAGTGGAGCCTCTCCCACTCACACAATAAGCAGAATATCTGTGTGTAGTAAGTATAGCACCAACACAACATTCACATAAGTCATTTAGCAGAACACTCTTATCCAGAGTGACTTAGTCCATCTTAAAGCTGGAATACAGAGTGGTGAAACTGACATGTTTGTTGTTGTTGTGAGATTGACAACAACAACAACGGGGACGATGCTTCGAAACAACAAGCTTGTTTTCCCTCTGACATCATCACTGCCTGCCCGTAAGAGCAGCGGAGTCTTTTACCTTAGAGGCTCCTCCTCCTTTCAGGAACAAAACAATAACAAATGTTCCTGGGGTTACCATGGGGATTCCGTCAATGGGGATTCCATCTTTAAGACGTAGTCATAGTAAATGCATTTTTCCTCGATTTTAAAAGTAGCTATCGACAAGTGTGAGTACGAACAAGGCAAGGGAGTTTTTTTTTGCTGTTGCCCTGACTAAGTCTCTGTGTGTGTGTGTGTGTGTGTGTGTGTGTGTGTGTGTGTGTGTGTGTGTGTGTGTCTTGTCTTGTCTTCACCAGCTGAACAGCTCCAGTGATAGTGGTCTGGAGAAGGTTCTACCGTTGGGGGGCCACAAGGCCCCTGTGGTCACAGTGGACTGGTGCTCTGCCATGGACTGTGGCACCTGCCTCACCGCATCCATGGACGGAAAGATCAAACTCAGCACTTTACTGGCGCAGAAATCCTGATTGGTTGAAATTTAAAGGCCTCCAGGGAGGGTTCCTCATTGGAGGGAAGCATTTTAATGCAGCATCACACTATTGAAGCCGATGTATTCTCCAGTAGCGTTCGTCTTAAATAACTAACTTTGTACTGACCTAAGGCAGTCAACAACATATCATGGATGAAACAGGGCTTTGGAAAATCATAATAGGATATTAACAATTAGAATAAAATCCAACTCTTTCCTTACCTGCAAGTGGTGTTCAGTCCATGTGAGAGACCATGTTATATTTGATGTAGTAGAGAAGTTGTGGCTATACAATCTGAACTGGTTATTGTGAGAATTTGAAACTTTGAGAGGCCAATGCATCTGTCTGAGGCCGAAACCATGCAGAAGTGGAACCATTTCTGGCTTTTCTCAGTTTTGACGCAGTACTACAACTCGTGATCAAGGGCTGTTTGTTTAATCATGTATGTGTGTATAATCGCTTGTGGATTGTGACAATAAATAATTTGTAGATAGTCCTGTATTAGTGTTTTTTTCTCCTGTCGTTATGGATCTTTTGTGTCGGGGGATAAAAATGAACTGTATTCTAAATACAACAACCAATGGAATACGAGTTATACCTCACTAGACCCAAATATGGGCAATAGATCTCAGAACATTGGAAGCATCCAAACTTACAGCATATGGAAGCCAATGCAGAGATGTTATCTACATACGTAGCTGGGGTGAGTAATGACGTGTCAGAGTATCCCGGTGTGATCTACATGCATTTCCTCTCATATTATTAGGCTGACCACTGGAGAAGTCTGAACAGTATCACCTCAGAGTAGGAGTGCTGATCTGGGATCAGTTGGGACCTGACACTAAAACAGATGTTTTGTGGGTACTGGCCCAGATCCCTAACTTTTACTTTAATGAGTTACCTGGACATCCAAGTCTGGTAAACACACTGCATAACAAATCATGTTCCGCTCGCCATGAAACTTGTCTTTAGAATTAACTTCACTCGATACAAATTAAATGATTCATCAGACAAATCGGTTTCCTACCGTTGTGGATTCTCTCAAATTCACGATATAAAAACAGACAACTAAACAAGCATGTTGTTGTGAACGTTCATTTTATTAAAACAGGTTCTGTGAGATCTTACTGCCTTAAGGCATTACTGAATTCACAAGATGTTATGTGCACTTGAGATATAAAATACAAACATTAGGCTATTAAGAGTAGTTAAATGGCAGACTATTTTTGTGCTGTTCGAATAATAAATAAATAATAATGTTTGAATAATCAAGACACTGAAATTCCTCCCGTCATTGAGATTTTACTGGTTTGGCCCTCCATGTTCAGTGTCCAAATCAAGACCTAGACATTCTGCTTTTCAGACCATTTTCACGTAACCAACACAACGATGCAAGTCCTCTTAGGAAGATATGGCTGGTCTTCTACGAGTATTTCTCTTCCTGTGATGTGGCCTTCCCGCCAGCTGAGTCTTCAACTAGACTCTTCAATCTCCCAAGGTGATGCAAGGCCCTAAAACAAAACAAGATCGTTATTTAATGGATTTTATGCGACAGACTATCATGGGTCTTTAAAATAAAAGATACATTTGGAATAAGACAGTAGACTAAATGTATCTGTTTGTGTAAGTATTGTACCTCTTTAATGATTGTCCACCGAGTGCAGTGTCATAGTCATCGGACCTCTGTAATTCAGACAATGGTATCACTGCTCTGGTTCACATCAGTTATGTCAGGAAAAAATAAATAGATTCCTAACTAGAAACCAGATTAGTTGAAGTCTACACATCATTCATCTCATTCTCAGTACCATTATCATCTGTGGTTGTGTGCCGTCCTCCAACGTTGGTGTTGAACCATTCTCTGACGTTACTTCCTTTTCTGTTCCATTCTCCGAGGTTACTTCCTTTTCTGTTCCATTCTCCGAGGTTACTTCCTTTTCTGTTCCATTCTCCGAGGTTACTTCCTTTTCATTCTCCAGACTGACTTGTTGCTCCACGGCTTGAAGGCTAAACAGCATTTGTTTGAGGGCCTCCACCGGACCAGGGTGTTTCCTGCTGCTGTAGCCCGACGAACATGAGCCTGAGGCAGCCTGCACAAGCACAACATGGAAGATGGGGGGGGGGAGTTAGGATTCAAGTTCATGGCTCTGAGGTACAACAAATCCATCTCTCAAATCAGAAGTCTTAGTTAAAACTTTACATGGACTAAGGAATCATCTCATCAAGGAGCATTTTGTACAGACCTCGTCTTTCCTGTCTCTGAAAAGCTCTGTGGTGATCAGTGTGTCTTCTGCTCTCTACAGGTACAGGAGATTTACTGCAGAAGGGAGAGAAGCAGAGAATTTAGAACATATCCAACTTAATCTTGGTTTTGTATTCGTACATGTCACCACTTTCGACTAGCACTCACAATGTGATTGCAGGGTTGTCCCAAGAGCGATCGGCCTCTAGGACATCCTCTGAGCCACCAGGGCTGTGTCCCATGTCCTTCTGCAGCTGGCTGGTCAGGCCTAGTGAAGGTGAGTTAAGGACCTTCTCTGCTTTCAAGATCAAACTCTCGATCTTATCACCTGTGAAGAAACACAGTGGCTCTTATGCAACTTTTACAATGCATGAAAATACCTGTGTAACTGTAAACTGAGGACTAAGTCTGGACAAATGAAAACAAACCCTGGGTGTTGTGTAGACACGCAGAATGTTTATTTTACCTCTGAAGAGCTCGTCGAAATCAGTGCTCCGTTCTCCCTCTGCAGCTAAAGCTAGCCGCTCTGCAAACCGTAGTCTAAACTCCCTCAGTGTCCTGTGATCAGCCTCTCCTCTGAGAAGTTGTTGCCTGTCATCATCAGAACCAGAGACATCCTCAAGATGGCCGCCGTTACTATCCTGCTGTCCTTCCTTTAGCTCCTCATAGGAAGCCTCCAGCTCGCCCAGCCAGGAGGGAGGTCTAGGGGAGGGAGGCACGGTCTGGGTCGGGCCCCAGCCCCTATCCTGTGTCTTCTTACGAGACTCTGAGAAGTCTATATTAGTGGTGGAAATGTCTTTGGGAACATTGTCACACTCCTGGAGCCAGGCGGGGTACTTCAGGTCAGGAACGCTGGTGACCCCAGAGAAATCCATCTCAGACTTTTGGCTGGTCAGCCAGCGAGGGTAATCGTGGTGGGAGGTGAAAGGACCAGGGGAGTCTGTGGTCTGGTGGTGGAGACCATGCTGGGGCCGTAGGCTCCCCTTCACTCTGGGGCCTGTGAAGGGATCTGTCTTTTGGGTCTCCTCTGCTTGAGTTCCAGCTCTGGACAGCTTGTGAGGAGTGTTGTGAGGGGCAGAGTAGTGCAGGCAGCGGTTCATATGAGAGCTGCTGTTAGGCCTAGGCCTCCTAGAGGACCAGGAGTTAGAGTAGGAGCTCTGCCCCAGGGGGTAGTCCCCAGACTGGGTGAGGAAGGCAGAGGTGCGAGTCACGGGTAGGGAGCCATCACATGGTAGCACCAACAGATCGTCGGTGGTCAGGCTGATGCAGTCTGAGGTTCCACGGTGACCAGAACCCACGGGAAGATTCAGGAAGTCCAGCTCCCGGTCTGTTAGTCTCTCTCTAAGAACTGGGAACCATGGAAAAGACTATTATATGATATGGTATACAATCAAAGTGCTGCATTATTGTACAGTAATTAAGATCCAAGTACCACTTGATAAAAGTATTATGTTTTATCTCCATAGTCAAACAGCTTGGACAAATAAAAGTTACGCATTTCATAATCGATGACAAAAACTAAATCTTTACCATCTTTATTCCTGAACTCGGTTCTGGGCAGAACAGAACTTATCAGGTTTTTCTGGAGCTGCAGACTCCTGGTAGAAGTTTCAGAAGTGTGCAGGCTTCTGTCAAAGTCTGCAATGTAGGCTTCCAGGGCCTCAGTAGCCGATTCATAGTCTCGGTCCCGGTATCTGATGCCGGTGAGAGACGGATCGTTGTCCCTTAAGGTGCCTCTCAGGTGTCCGGAGCTAGCCAACAAGGAGGTGATGGTTGACTCCGGAGAAAAGATAAGGTCACCTTGTCCGGAAGTCATTCTGTCAAACAAACTAACATGTTGTAAAGTTAGATAGTTTTCTTATTTTAAATTGTCAGATATCCAAGTTACACTACTATAAACTGATCGTAAAGAACACGTGTTTATCTGACTAGTAACAAGCTGAATCAAATAAATAAATAAAAACAACACGCCAAAAAGTGTGTACTCGCTGACTGTAAAACAAAAAACGTTTAACGTCATATTTTTTGTTGTTTTCGTACTCTTGTCGGTTTTACCTGCTTGTAAACTATTAAGTAAATAATTTAAACATTAGGAAACGTGTTATAAACTTACCGGTAACGCCTTTATAGTTGGTTCGTAGATAACAAGTTCCAACACAGTCGTCACTAGTTACCACAAAGTCATAAACCCCGCTCATTTCTCATCTTAAAATGTGATTTTTAAACCTAAAAACATAAGCTAAACCACACTGCTAACGTTATGCCTAACATTAAATAAGTCTTAAACAAATATATTTTTTAACGATAAATCCACTGGTGGAAACCCTCCCCAGCACAGCGGCAAATGTGTTGGCCAACAGGAAATATTCCATGCGTTTTTGACGTCACAGCGGCTCAACGCACCGAGGTATAAAAACAAGGTTTCAAGACCGTCTGCAGGTCCTCCACTGTGACGAGTTGTTCATTCACATCGTTATGCATAGAAGAGAACCAACCTCTTCCCCGTCACTGTTCAATCAAATGGCATCCATGTTCAAAATTACAGCGGTACATTTTGGAATATATTGCAATGATTTGTCAATATATTTTGATTTAATGGTGATCATTATTACGTCATTTCAAATCAAACTTTATTAGTCACGTGCGCCGAATACAACAGTGAAATGCTTACTTACAAGCCCCTAATCAACGATGCAGTTTAAAAAAGACAAGAATAAGAAATAAAAGTAACAAGTAGTTAAAAAGCAACAGTAAAATAGCAATGGCTAGACTATATACAGGAGGGTTACTGGTACAGAGTCAATGTGCAGAGGACACCGGGGGGGGGGAGCCATAATCTGGGTAGCCATTTGATAAGATGTTCTGGAGTCTTATGGCTTGTTGGTAGAAGCTGTTTAGAAGCCTCTTGGACCTAGACTTGGCCCTCCGGTACCGCTTGTCATGCAAATTATTGAATTGTCCATTGATTGATTGAGTTTATTTGCCAGTTTAACAAAAAACACATATGCACACAGTATATACATTTGAAAAACATGACGGGGATATCACAAACAAGAGATTCTTATTTCCACTGTGGTCCCTAAATGACATAGATACATTACATAGATACAGATACATAGATACAGATACATTAGTAACAAGTAGTTAAAAAGCAACAGTAAAATAGCAATGGCTAGACTATATACAGGAGGGTTACTGGTACAGAGTCAATGTGCAGAGGACACCGGTTAGTTAAGGTCATTGCGGTAATAGGGTACATGTAGGTAGAGTTATTAAAGTGGCTATGCATAGATAATAAACAGAGAGTAGCAGCCGCGTAAATCTTTTTCTTAATGGCCGTTTTAATTAAGCAATAAGGCCTGGGGGGGGGGGGGGGGGGAGCCATAATCTGGGTAGCCATTTGATAAGATGTTCTGGAGTCTTATGGCTTGTTGGTAGAAGCTGTTTAGAAGCCTCTTGGACCTAGACTTGGCCCTCCGGTACCGCTTGTCATGCAAATTATTGAATTGTCCATTGATTGATTGAGTTTATTTGCCAGTTTAACAAAAAACACATATGCACACAGTATATACATTTGAAAAACATGACGGGGATATCACAAACAAGAGATTCTTATTTCCACTGTGGTCCCTAAATGACGTAGATACATTACATAGATACAGATACATAGATACAGATACATTACATAGATACAGACACATTACATAGATATAGATACATAGATACAGATACATTACATAGATACAGACACATTACATAGATACAGACACATAGATACAGATACATTACATAGATACATTACATAGATACAGACACATAGATACAGATACATTACATAGACACAGATACATTACATAGATACAGATACATTACATAGATACAGATACATTACATAGATACAGATACATTACATAGATACATTACATAGACACAGATACATTACATAGATACATTACATAGATACAGATACATTACATAGATACAGATACATTACATAGATACAGATACATTACATAGACACAGATACATTACATAGATACATTACATAGATATAGATACATTACATACATACATTACATAGATACAGATACATTACATAGATACAGATACATTACATAGATACAGACACAGATACATAGATACATTACATAGATACAGATACATTACATAGATACAGATACATTACATAGATACAGATACATTACATAGATATAGATACATTACATAGATACATTACATAGATACAGATACATTACATAGATACAGATACATTACATAGATACATTACATAGATACATTACATAGATACAGATACATTACATAGATACAGATACATTACATAGATACAGATACATTACATAGATACAGATACATTACATAGATATAGATACATTACATAGATACAGATACATTACATAGATACAGATACATTACATAGATACATTACATAGACACAGATACATTACATAGACACAGATACATTACATAGATACATTACATAGATACAGATACATTACATAGATATAGATACATTACATAGATACATTACATAGATACAGATACATTACATAGATACAGATACATTACATAGATACATTACATAGATACAGATACATTACATAGATACAGATACATTACATAGATATAGATACATTACATAGATACAGATACATTACATAGATACAGATACATTACATAGATACAGATACATAGACACAGATACATTACATAGACACAGATACATTACATAGATACAGATACATTACATAGATACAGATACATTACATAGATACAGATACATTACATAGATACAGATACATTACATAGATACATTACATAGACACAGATACATTACATAGACACAGATACATTACATAGATACAGATACATTACATAGATACAGATACATTACATAGATACAGATACATTACATAGATACAGATACATTACATAGATACATTACATAGATACAGATACATTACATAGATATAGATACATTACATAGATACAGATACATTACATAGATACAGATACATTACATAGATACATTACATAGATACATTACATAGACACAGATACATTACATAGATACAGATACATTACATAGATACATTACATAGACACAGATACATTACATAGATACATTACATAGATACAGATACATTACATAGATACATTACATAGATACAGATACATTACATAGATACATTACATAGATACATTACATAGATACATTACATAGATACAGATACATTACATAGATACAGATACATACATAGATACAGATACATTACATAGATACAGATACATTACATAGATACAGATACATTACATAGATACAGATACATTACATAGATACATTACATAGATATAGATACATGACATAGATACATTACATAGATACAGATACATTACATAGATACATTACATAGACACAGATACATTACATAGATACAGATACATTACATAGACACAGATACATAGATACAGATACATTACATAGACACAGATACATAGATACAGATACATTACATAGATACAGATACATTACATAGATACATTACATAGACACAGATACATTACATAGATACAGATACATTACATAGATACATTACATAGATATAGATACATTACATAGATACATTACATAGAAACATTACATAGATACAGATACATTACATAGATACAGATACATTACATAGATACAGATACATAGATACAGATACATTACATAGATACATTACATAGATACATTACATAGATACAGATACATTACATAGATACATTACATAGATATAGATACATAGATATAGATACATTACATAGATACATTACATAGATACAGATACATTACACAGATACATTACATAGATACATTACATAGATACATTACATAGATATAGATACATTACATAGATACAGATACATTACATAGATATAGATACATTACATAGATACAGATACATTACATAGATACATTACATAGATATAGATACATTACATAGATACAGATACATTACATAGATACAGATACATTACATAGATACAGATATATTACATAGATACATTACATAGATACATTACACAGATACATTACATAGATACAGATACATTACATAGATACAGATACATTACATAGATACAGATACATTACATAGATACAGATACATTACATAGATACATTACATAGATACAGATACATTACATAGATACAGATACATTACATAGATACATTACATAGATACAGACACATTACATAGATACATTACATAGATACATTACATAGATACATTACATAGATACAGATACATTACATAGATACAGATACATTACATAGATACATTACATAGATACAGATACATTACATAGATACAGACACATAGATACAGATACATTACATTACATAGATACATTACATAGATACAGATACATTACATAGATACAGATACATTACATAGATACAGATACATTACATAGATACAGACACATTACATAGATACAGATACATTACATAGATACATTACATAGATACAGATACATTACATAGATACAGACACATAGATACAGATATATTACATAGATACATTACATAGATACAGATACATTACATAGATACAGACACATAGATACATTACATAGATACATTACATAGATACATTACATGGATACAGATACATTACATAGATACAGATACATTACATAGATACATTACATAGATATAGATACATGACATAGATACATTACATAGATACAGATACATTACATAGATACATTACATAGACACAGATACATTACATAGATACAGATACATTACATAGACACAGATACATAGATACAGATACATTACATAGATACAGATACATACATAGATACATTACATAGACACAGATACATTACATAGATACAGATACATTACATAGATACATTACATAGATATAGATACATTACATAGATACATTACATAGATACATTACATAGATACATTACATAGATACAGATACATTACATAGATACAGATACATTACATAGATACAGATACATAGATACAGATACATTACATAGATACATTACATAGATACATTACATAGATACAGATACATTACATAGATATAGATACATAGATATAGATACATTACATAGATACATTACATAGATACAGATACATTACACAGATACATTACATAGATACATTACATAGATACATTACATAGATATAGATACATTACATAGATACAGATACATTACATAGATATAGATACATTACATAGATACAGATACATTACATAGATACATTACATAGATATAGATACATTACATAGATACAGATACATTACATAGATACAGATACATTACATAGATACAGATATATTACATAGATACATTACATAGATACATTACACAGATACATTACATAGATACAGATACATTACATAGATACAGATACATTACATAGATACATTACATAGATACAGATACATTACATAGATACAGATACATTACATAGATACAGATACATTACATAGATACATTACATAGATACAGACACATTACATAGATACATTACATAGATACATTACATAGATACAGATACATTACATAGATACAGATACATTACATAGATACATTACATAGATACAGATACATTACATAGATACAGACACATAGATACAGATACATTACATAGATACAGATACATTACATAGATACAGATACATTACATAGATACAGATACATTACATAGATACAGACACATTACATAGATACAGATACATTACATAGATACATTACATAGATACATTACATAGATACATTACATAGATACAGATACATTACATAGATACAGACACATAGATACAGATATATTACATAGATACATTACATAGATACAGATACATTACATAGATACATTACATAGATACATTACATAGATACATTACATAGATACATTACATAGATACAGATACATTACATAGATACATTACATAGATACAGATACAGATACATAGATACAGATACATTACATAGATACATTACATAGATACAGATACATTACATAGATACATTACATAGATATAGATACATTACATAGATACAGATACATTACATAGATACAGATACATTACATAGATACAGATATATTACATAGATACATTACATAGATACATTACACAGATACATTACATAGATACAGATACATTACATAGATACAGATACATTACATAGATACAGATACATTACATAGATACAGATACATTACATAGATACATTACATAGATACAGATACATTACATAGATACAGATACATTACATAGATACAGATACATTACATAGATACATTACATAGATACAGACACATTACATAGATACATTACATAGATACATTACATAGATACAGATACATTACATAGATACAGATACATTACATAGATACATTACATAGATACAGATACATTACATAGATACAGACACATAGATACAGATACATTACATAGATACAGATACATTACATAGATACAGATACATTACATAGATACAGATACATTACATAGATACAGACACATTACATAGATACAGATACATTACATAGATACATTACATAGATACATTACATAGATACATTACATAGATACAGATACATTACATAGATACAGACACATAGATACAGATATATTACATAGATACATTACATAGATACAGATACATTACATAGATACATTACATAGATACATTACATAGATACATTACATAGATACATTACATAGATACAGATACATTACATAGATACATTACATAGATACAGATACAGATACATAGATACAGATACATTACATAGATACATTACATAGATACAGATACATTACATAGATACATTACATAGATACATTACATAGATACAGATACATTACATAGATACATTACATAGATACAGATACATTACATAGATACATTACATAGATACATTACATAGATACAGATACATAGATACAGATACATTACATAGATACAGATACATTACATAGATACATTACATAGATACAGATACATTACATAGATACATTACATAGATACAGATACATTACATAGATACAGATACATTACATAGATACAGATACAGATACATAGATACAGATACATTACATAGATACATTACATAGATACAGATACATTACATAGATACATTACATAGATACATACATAGATACAGATACATTACACAGATACATTACACAGATACAGATACATTACATAGATACAGATACATTACATAGATACATTACATAGATACATTACATAGATACAGATACATTACATAGATACAGATACATTACATAGATACAGATACATTACATAGATACAGATACATTACATAGATACAGATACATTACATAGATACATTACATAGATACAGATACATTACATAGATACAGATACATTACATAGATACAGATACATTACATAGATACATTACATAGATACATTACATAGATATAGATACATTACATAGATACAGATACATTACATAGATACAGACACATAGATACAGATACATTACATAGATACAGATACATTACATAGATACATTACATAGATACATACATAAGATACATTACATAGATACAGATACATTACATAGATACAGATACATTACATAGATACAGATACATTACATAGATACAGATACATTACATAGATACAGATACATTACATAGATACAGATACATTACATAGATACATTACATAGACACAGATACATTACATAGATACAGATACATTACATAGATACAGATACATTACATAGATACAGATACATTACATAGATACAGATACATTACATAGATACATTACATAGATACAGATACATTACATAGATACAGATACATTACATAGATACAGATACATTACATAGATACAGATACATTACATAGATACAGATACATTACATAGATACAGATACATTACATAGATACAGATACATTACATAGATACATTACATAGATACATTACATAGATACAGATACATTACACAGATACATTACATAGACACAGATACATTACATACAGTTGAAGTCGGAAGTTTACATACACTTAGGTTGGAGTCATTTTAAACTCGTTTTTCAACTATTCCACAAATTTCTTGTTAACAAACTATAGTTTGGCAAGTCGGTTAGGACATCTACTTTGTGCATGACACAAGTAATTTTTCTAACAATTGTTTACAAACAGATTATTTCACTTCTAATTCACTGTATCACCATTCCAGTGGGTCAGAAGTTTAAATACACTAAGTTGACTGTGCCTTTAAACAGTCAAATACTAATTGAGTGTATGTAAACTTCTGACCCACTGGGAATGTGATGAAAGAAATGAAAGCTGAAATAAATCATTCTCTCTACCATTATCCTCACATTTCACATTCTTAAAATAAAGTGGTGATCCTAACTGACCTAAGAAAAGGGATTTTTTACTAGGATTAAAGGTCAGGAATTGTGATAAACTGAGGTTAAATGCATTTGGCTAAGGTGTATGTAAACTTCAGACTTCAACTGTAGATACAGACACATTACATAGATACAAAACATGCAAAATTGTTACATTGCTCGATCATTAGCCAGCTTTTAAAATAATTTTTAATTCAAGTTATGGTCGGCATGGCTTTGAGATGCTGTGGCAGTTTGTTCCAGCCAACAGTGCCGGTATGTAAAAAAAGTGTTCTTACCAGATACACTCTTGAATTTAAAACAGACAATATCAGAATATCTGGCTCTGCTGTAGTATCGGGTGACATCTCTAATATCAGTAAAATAATGTGATTGGTGGCTGAGTCAGAAATAATTATGTGGACCAGCCTAGGTTGAATTAATATTACCCAGAAAGCCTAGCTGATTAAAATGCTTGGCACCCCAGATGAAAGTGGGAGCTCTGCCTCAGAGGATAGACCCTGGACTGGGTGAGGAAGGCAGAGGTTCGGGGTCACGGGTAGGAAGCCAGACTGGGTGAGGAAGGCAGAGGTTCGGGGTCACGGGTAGGAAGCCAGACTGGGTGAGGAAGGCAGAGGTTCGGGGTCACGGGTAGGGAGCCATCACAGGGGAGCCCCAGCAGGTCGTCGGTGGTCTCCACGGTGACCAGAACCATATTCCAAACTGTACCGCTGTGAATCATGGTGTGCACCCATAATCAAAATCTTAAGTCCGAGCAAGGAATTTTATGTTTTGGTTAAATCCTTCAGGGCCATAGTCTCACTGGTCAGGTATCTATCCAATTCACACCCAAGGACTGATGTTTTTGGTGTGACCTCTGAGATGTCCACATTGACTCTTATTTATTAATTTTTTTTATTTTACCTTTATTTAACCAGGTAGGCAAGTTGAGAACAAGTTCTCATTTACAATTGCGACCTGGCCAAGATAAAGCAAAGCAGTTCGACAGATACAACGACACAGAGTTACACATGGAGTAAAACAGACATACAGTCAATAATACAGTATAAACAAGTCTATATACAATGTGAGCAAATGAGGTGGGAAGGGAGGTAAAGGCAAAAAGGCCATGGTGGCAAAGTAAATACAATATAGCAAGTAAAACACTGGAATGGTAATTTTGCAATGGAAGAATGTGCAAAATAGAAATAAAAATAAACCAGGGGTCCTTGCAAAAAATGTTTCTGGAACCAAATATGTTTTTTCAAGATGCATATAAAGTTTGTTATCTGCATCTTGAGGCATTGCTCTTATGGGACACCAGTAGAGCAGTCATTCGCATACAAAAACAATTCACAAGAGCTGATTTCATATCATGAATGTACAGTAGGAAGTGAAGTGGGCCAAGGGTGCTCCCTTGCGGGACCCCACAGCTAATTCTCTTTGCACTAGAAAATGTTCCATTAACATCCACCATTAGGTCTCGACCTGTTAAATAGGATTTAACCCAGTCAATGACCCTGCTGTTAAAAACCTTGTCTTGTAGGGCATAATATTACGATCAAGTGTGTCAATGGATTCTGCAGATCAAACATTGCAATTCCACAGAACTTTTCCCAAGTCAAGTTCTTTCCGGATAAAGTCAGTCAAAAACAACAGTGGATTGAGACTTTCTAAAACCAGTCCGTAGGTCATATAAAATATTATTCTTGCTAGTATATTCCTTTATCTGTTTCTTAAATTACTTAAGACCGCACACTCAAAATGGATGCAGGTATATAGAGTAGTTGCCCTTGTCTGTTTGGCTGCCCTTCTTGTGGAGAGGGATCACTCTAGCATGTTTCGTATCTGTGGGAACTCTACCCTGCTCAATAGAGCTGTTGATTAAATGGGTGACACAGGGGACAATAAGTTCAGCACCATCTCTTAAAAAAATCTGTCAGGGGTATTGTCGGGGCCTATAGCTTCAGGGCGGTTTAGTTCAGACAGTCCCTTGACAACTTCAGCCTGAAACACCGCTGTGAAGGATAAGACACCAGCTTTGGAGGACACCCATAATAAACACCTCCTTTTCTAACACGGTGAGAAACCTGATACACTAGTGCTTCACTATTATGAAGATAGATCAATGATTTTAGGCTTTTTAGGTCATCGAGTACAATAGCAGATGTTATTGACATACACAGAGAGGCTACAAAAAAAGAAGTCTGATTAAAAATGATCTGCGGGTGCAGAGAGGCTCCTCTGTATTCAGCCTGGTTCTGTCTGGTTCTGCCTGGTTCTCTCTGGTTCTGTCTGGTTCTGTCTGGTTCTGTCTCTCTCTCTATTCAATATAGGCTGTGATGTTTTATTCCCTCAGCCCCGCTCAGCAGGATGAACAATGCAAGACGAAGGGGCTCCCTGTTGTCTCTTCGTCAGGCCTTTTTAATTTATTTGGCCGCTTAGAGAATAAAAGCAATGGTCATTTGGGCTGCCCTTGTTGCCCCTATGAAGGGCTGTAAAAGGAAGGAGGAAGGGAGGGAAGACAAGGGGGGGGGGGGGCTATGATGATGTCATTTAGACAGCTTTTTAAAATATTTTTTTATCAGAATATACAAATACGGTTTATACTGTAGATTTTATTTACATCGGAAATAACTTCATATCAACCACCATCACACATCACACTCTTGTTAGTCAGACGCATACAGAGAGACAGTCCAGACTGGCCCAACATCATGCTCCACAAGGGCCTTCATGGATCAGGGGTGTGTGAGTGAGAGAGAGAGGGACCTCGGTAACAGTGGCTCTGAATATGATGAATCGTATAATATCTGTACACCCCTATCTAGAACCTAAAAGTTATTTAAAGACAAGATGGGGGACATGAACATTTTAGAACCAGCACAGTTAAAAATATATGTCGAGTAGAAATCAAACTGGATGGACATCAGTAATAGATGGGAGAGGTTGAGGATGGACATCAGTAATAGATGGGAGAGGTTGAGGATGGACATCAGTAATAGATGGGAGAGGTTGAGGGTAGAGGATGGACATCAGTAATAGATGGTTGAGGGTAGAGGATGGACATCAGTAATAGATGGGAGAGGTTGAGGGTAGAGGATGGACATCAGTAATAGATGGGAGAGGTTGAGGGTAGAGGATGGACATCAGTAATAGATGGTTGAGGGTAGAGGATGAACATCAGTAATAGATGGGAGAGGTTGAGGGTAGAGGATGGACATCAGTAATAGATGGGAGAGGTTGAGGGTAGAGGATGGACATCAGTAATAGATGGTTGAGGGTAGAGGATGGACATCAGTAATAGATGGGAGAGGTTGAGGGTAGAGGATGGACATCAGTAATAGATGGGAGAGGTTGAGGGTAGAGGATGGACATCAGTAATAGATGGGAGAGGTTGAGGGTAGAGGATGGACATCAGTAATAGATGGGAGAGGTTGAGGGTAGAGGATGGACATCAGTAATAGATGGGAGAGGTTGAGGGTAGAGGATGGACATCAGTAATAGATGGTTGAGGGTAGAGGATGGACATCAGTAATAGATGGTTGAGGGTAGAGGATGGACATCAGTAATAGATGGGAGAGGTTGAGGGTAGAGGATGGACATCAGTAATAGATGGGAGAGGTTGAGGGTAGAGGATGGACATCAGTAATAGATGGGAGAGGTTGAGGGTAGAGGATGGACATCAGTAATAGATGGTTGAGGGTAGAGGATGGACATCAGTAATAGATGGGAGAGGGTAGAGGATGAACATCAGTAATAGATGGGAGAGGTTGAGGGTAGAGGATGAACATCAGTAATAGATGGGAGAGGGTAGAGGGTAGAGGATGGACATCAGTAATAGATGGGAGAGGGTAGAGGATGAACATCAGTAATAGATGGGAGAGGTTGAGGGTAGAGGATGAACATCAGTAATAGATGGTTGAGGGTAGAGGATGAACATCAGTAATAGATGGGAGAGGGTAGAGGATGAACATCAGTAATAGATGGGAGAGGTTGAGGGTAGAGGATGGACATCAGTAATAGATGGTTGAGGGTAGAGGATGGACATCAGTAATAGATGGGAGAGGTTGAGGGTAGAGGATGGACATCAGTAATAGATGGGAGAGGTTGAGGGTAGAGGATGGACATCAGTAATAGATGGTTGAGGGTAGAGGATGGACATCAGTAATAGATGGGAGAGGTTGAGGGTAGAGGATGGACATCAGTAATAGATGGGAGAGGTTGAGGTAGAGGATGGACATCAGTAATAGATGGTTGAGGGTAGAGGATGGACATCAGTAATAGATGGGAGAGGTTGAGGGTAGAGGATGGACATCAGTAATAGATGGGAGAGGTTGAGGGTAGAGGATGGACATCAGTAATAGATGGGAGAGGGTAGAGGATGGACATCAGTAATAGATGGGAGAGGGTAGAGGATGGACATCAGTAATAGATGGGAGAGGGTAGAGGATGGACATCAGTAATAGATGGGAGAGGTTGAGGGTAGAGGATGGACATCAGTAATAGATGGTTGAGGGTAGAGGATGGACATCAGTAATAGATGGGAGAGGTTGAGGGTAGAGGATGGACATCAGTAATAGATGGGAGAGGTTGAGGGTAGAGGATGGACATCAGTAATAGATGGGAGAGGGTAGAGGATGGACATCAGTAATAGATGGGAGAGGGTAGAGGATGGACATCAGTAATAGATGGTTGAGGGTAGAGGATGGACATCAGTAATAGATGGGAGAGGGTAGAGGATGGACATCAGTAATAGATGGGAGAGGTTGAGGGTAGAGGATGAACATCAGTAATAGATGGGAGAGGTTGAGGGTAGAGGATGAACATCAGTAATAGATGGTTGAGGGTAGAGGATGGACATCAGTAATAGATGGGAGAGGTTGAGGGTAGAGGATGGACATCAGTAATAGATGGTTGAGGGTAGAGGATGAACATCAGTAATAGATGGTTGAGGGTAGAGGATGAACATCAGTAATAGATGGTTGAGGGTAGAGGATGGACATCAGTAATAGATGGTTGAGGGTAGAGGATGGACATCAGTAATAGATGGGAGAGGTTGAGGGTAGAGGATGGACATCAGTAATAGATGGTTGAGGGTAGAGGATGGACATCAGTAATAGATGGTTGAGGGTAGAGGATGGACATCAGTAATAGATGGTTGAGGGTAGAGGATGGACATCAGTAATAGATGGGAGAGGTTGAGGGTAGAGGATGGACATCAGTAATAGATGGTTGAGGGTAGAGGATGGACATCAGTAATAGATGGGAGAGGGTAGAGGATGGACATCAGTAATAGATGGTTGAGGGTAGAGGATGGACATCAGTAATAGATGGGAGAGGTTGAGGGTAGAGGATGGACATCAGTAATAGATGGTTGAGGGTAGAGGATGGACATCAGTAATAGATGGGAGAGGTTGAGGGTAGAGGATGGACATCAGTAATAGATGGTTGAGGGTAGAGGATGAACATCAGTAATAGATGGGAGAGGTTGAGGGTAGAGGATGGACATCAGTAATAGATGGTTGAGGGTAGAGGATGGACATCAGTAATAGATGGGAGAGGTTGAGGGTAGAGGATGGACATCAGTAATAGATGGGAGAGGTTGAGGGTAGAGGATGGACATCAGTAATAGATGGTTGAGGGTAGAGGATGGACATCAGTAATAGATGGGAGAGGTTGAGGGTAGAGGATGAACATCAGTAATAGATGGGAGAGGTTGAGGGTAGAGGATGGACATCAGTAATAGATGGTTGAGGGTAGAGGATGAACATCAGTAATAGATGGGAGAGGTTGAGGGTAGAGGATGGACATCAGTAATAGATGGGAGAGGTTGAGGGTAGAGGATGGACATCAGTAATAGATGGTGAGGGTAGAGGATGAACATCAGTAATAGATGGGAGAGGTTGAGGGTAGAGGATGGACATCAGTAATAGATGGGAGAGGTTGAGGGTAGAGGATGGACATCAGTAATAGATGGTTGAGGGTAGAGGATGAACATCAGTAATAGATGGGAGAGGTTGAGGGTAGAGGATGGACATCAGTAATAGATGGGAGAGGTTGAGGGTAGAGGATGGACATCAGTAATAGATGGTTGAGGGTAGAGGATGAACATCAGTAATAGATGGGAGAGGTTGAGGGTAGAGGATGGACATCAGTAATAGATGGTTGAGGGTAGAGGATGAACATCAGTAATAGATGGGAGAGGTTGAGGGTAGAGGATGGACATCAGTAATAGATGGTTGAGGGTAGAGGATGAACATCAGTAATAGATGGGAGAGGTTGAGGGTAGAGGATGGACATCAGTAATTAGATGGGAGAGGTTGAGGGTAGAGGATGGACATCAGTAATAGATGGTTGAGGGTAGAGGATGAACATCAGTAATAGATGGGAGAGGTTGAGGGTAGAGGATGGACATCAGTAATAGATGGTTGAGGGTAGAGGATGAACATCAGTAATAGATGGGAGAGGTTGAGGGTAGAGGATGGACATCAGTAATAGATGGTTGAGGGTAGAGGATGAACATCAGTAATAGATGGGAGAGGTTGAGGGTAGAGGATGGACATCAGTAATAGATGGGAGAGGTTGAGGGTAGAGGATGGACATCAGTAATAGATGGGAGAGGTTGAGGGTAGAAGAAGGACAGGACTAAAAACAAACTAAATATAAGAATAATAGTGAAGACATCAAAACTATGAAATAACATATATAGAATCATGTATTAACTAAAAAAAGTGTTCAGCAAACTCTTGGCATTCTCTCAACCAGCTTCATGAGGTAGTCACCTGGAATGCAATTCAATTAACAGGTGTGCCTTGTTAAAGGTTAATTTGTGGAACTTATTTCCTTCATACTGCGTTTGAGACAACCAGTTGTGTTGTGACAAGGTAGGGGTGGAATACAGAAGATGGTCTTTTACCAAGTTCATTTGTGGGGTGTTAATTTCCTTCTTAATGTTTTTGTGCCAATCAATTGTGTTGTGACATGGTAGGGGTGGAATACAGAAGATAGCCCTATTTGGTAAAATACCAAGTCCATATCATGGCAAGAATAGCTCAAATAAGCAAATAGAAACGACAGTCCATCATTAATTTAAGACATGAAGGTCACACTGTTCCCCTCAATCAAACACGTCACTTCCTGTTGAACGTGGAACGAGGAAGAGCTCGGTTTTGTTGTTTTGAAAAGTTTGTTGTTTTGAAAGCTCACAGTCCTTGGACACTGTGCTATCTAACCTCCAAACGAGCTTCAATGCCATACAACACTCCTTCCGTGGCCTCCAACTGCTCTTAAACGCTAGTAAAACCAAATGCATGCTTTTCAACCATTCGCTGCCTGCACCCGCACGCCTGACTAGCATCACCACCCTGGATGGTTCCGACCTTGAAAATGTGGACATCTATAAGTACCTAGGTGTCTGGCTAGACTGTAAACTCTCCTTCCAGACTTATATCAAACATCTCCAATCGAAAATCAAATCTAGAGTCGGCTTTCTATTCCGCAACAAAGCCTCCTTCACTCACGCCGCCAAACTTACCCTAGTAAAACTGACTATCCTACCGATCCTCGACTTTGGTGATGTCATCTACAAAATTGCTTCCAACACTCTACTCAGCAAACTGGATGCAGTTTATCACAGTGCCATCCGTTTTGTCACTAAAGCACCTTATACCACCCATCACTGCGACCTGTATGCTCTAGTCGGCTGGCCCTCGCTACATATTCGTCGCCAGACCCACTGGCTCCAGGTCATATACAAGTCCATGCTAGGTAAAGCTCCGCCTTATCTCAGTTCACTGGTCACGATGGCAACACCCACCAGTAGCACACGCTCCAGCAGGTATATCTCACTGATCATCCCTAAAGCCAACACCTCATTTGGCCGCCTTTAGTTCCAGTTCTCTGCTGCCTGTGACTGGAACGAATTGCAAAAATCGCTGAAGTTGGAGACTTTTATCTCCCTCACCAACTTCAAACATCTGCTATCTGAGCAGCTAACCGATCGCTGCAGCTGTACATAGTCTATCGGTAAATAGCCCACCCATTTTTACCTACCTCATCCCTATACTGTTTTTATTTATTTACTTTTCTGCTCTTTTGCACACCAATATCTCTACCTGTACATGACCATCTGATCATTTATCACTCCAGTGTTAATCTGCAAAATTGTAATTATTCGCCTACCTCCTCATGCCTTTTGCACACATTGTATATAGACTCCCCCTTTGGTTTCTACTGTGTTATTGACTTGTTAATTGTTTACTCCATCTGTAACTCTGTGTTGTCTGTTCACACTGCTATGCTTTATCTTGGCCAGGTCGCAGTTGCAAATGAGAACTTGTTCTCAACTAGCCTACCTGGTTAAATAAAGGTGTTCTCAACTAGCCTACCTGGTTAAATAAAGGTGTTCTAAACTAGCCTACCTGGTTAAATAAAGGTGTTCTCAACTAGCCTACCTGGTTAAATAAAGGTGTTCTCAACTAGCCTACCTGGTTAAATAAAGGTGTTCTCAACTAGCCTACCTGGTTAAATAAAGGTGTTCTCAACTAGCCTACCTGGTTAAATAAAGGTGTTCTCAACTAGCCTACCTGGTTAAATAAAGGTGTTCTCAACTAGCCTACCTGGTTAAATAAAGGTGTTCTCAACTAGCCTACCTGGTTAAATAAAGGTGTTCTCAACTAGCCTACCTGGTTAAATAAAGGTGTTCTCAACTAGCCTACCTGGTTAAATAAAGGTGTTCTCAACTAGCCTACCTGGTTAAATAAAGGTGTTCTCAACTAGCCTACCTGGTTAAATAAAGGTGTTCTCAACTAGCCTACCTGGTTAAATAAGGTGTTCTCAACTAGCCTACCTGGTTAAATAAAGGTGAAATAAAAATAAAATAAAAAAATAAAAAGCTAGCTAACTTTTTAGTTTGGATCCCGTGATGCAGTTGGCATCAATTGCAGGGACTGCTAGTCGCTGTCCGGTGATCTTGCCGACCAAGGATGGGTCTGAGGAGCTATTTGGCGTTGCAGCTAGCTTAGCTGCTAGCTAGCTGCATATCAAGCTAGAGGGGTTTTCTTGAGGACTTGAACGCAGCCCGCAACGCCATTGAAGCTGAGATCGCTTATTGCCCCTGCTGTTTGTTGTATTCAATCTTCCCTGTGACCTGCCCTGTCTGTAACTGTGAGGAGTAACAGTGCAACCTACGTTGCTAGCTACCATGCGCATGTTTACGGACATATTAAATCTCTCCCTATCCCTGTCTGCTGTCCCCACATGCTTCAGGATGACCACCATTGTTTCTGTACACAAGAAGTCATAGAAGTCAAAGGTAACTGAACTAACTGAACTAAATGACTATCGCCTCGTAGCACTCACTTCTGTCATCATGAAGTGCTTTGAGAGACTAGTCAAGGATCATATCACCTCCGCCCTACCTGACACCCTAGACCCACTCCAATTTGCTTACCGCCCCAACAGGTCCACAGACGATGCAATTGCTGTCACACTCCACATTGCCCTTTCCCATCTGGACAAGAGGAATACCTATGTAAGAATGCTGTTCATTGACTACAGCTCAGCATTCAAGACCATAGTACCCTCCAAGCTCATCATTAAGCTCGAGGCCCTGGGTCTCAACCCCGCCCTGTACAACTGGGTCCTGGACTTTCTGACAGGTCGCCCCCAGATGGAGAAGGTAGGAAACAACATCTCCACTTCGCTGATCCTCAACACTGGGGCCCCACAAGGGTGCGTGCTCAGCCCCCTCCTGTACTCCCTGTTCACCCATGACTGTGTGGAAATGCACGGCTTGATTACCAACAACGATGTGACGGCCTACAGGGAGGAGGTGAGGGCACTCGAAGTGTGGTGTCAGGATAACAACCTCTCACTCTCACTCAACGTCAACAAAGCAAAGGAGACAATCGTGGACTTCAGGAAACAGCAGAGGGAGCAGCCCCCTATCTACATTGATGGGACAGTAGTGGAGAGGGTGGAGAGTTTTAAGTTCCTCGGCGTACACATCATTGACAAACTGAAATGGCCCACCCGCACAGACAGTGTGGCGAAAAAGGCGCAATAATGCCTCTTCAACCTCAGGAGGCTGAAGAACATTGGCTTCTCACCTAAAACCCTCAAAACCTTTACAGATGCTGTCGGGCTGAATCACCGCCTGGTACGGCAATTGCACCACCCTCAACCGCAAGGCTCTCCAGAGGGTGGAGCGGTCTGCACAACGCATCACCGGGGGCAAACTACCTGCCCTCCAGAACACCTACAGCACCTGATGTCACAGGAAGGCCATCAAGGACAACAACCACCCGGCTTAAGCAGGGGGACACGTCTGGCACTGCAGGATTTGAGTCCCTGGCGGCGTAGTGTGTTACTGATGGTAGGCTTTGTTACTTTGGTCCCAGCTCTCTGCAGGTCGTTCACTAGGTCCCCCCGTGTGGTTCTGGGATTTTTGCTCACCGTTCTTGTGATCATTTTGACCCCACGGGGTGAGATCTTGCGTGGAGCCCCAGAACGAGGGAGATTATCAGTGGTCTTGTATGTCTTCCATTTCCTAATAATTGCTCCCACAGTTGATTTCTTCAAACCAAGCTGCTTACCTATTGCAGATTCAGCCTTCCCAACCTGATGCAGGTCTACAATTTAGTTTCTGGTGTCCTTTGACAGATCTTTGGTCTTGGCCATAGTGGAGTTTGGAGTGTGACTGTTTGAGGTTATGGACAGGTGTCTTTTATAATGATAACAAGTTCAAACAGGTGCCATTAATACAGGCAACGAGTGGAGGACAGAGGAGCCTCTTAAAGAAGAAGTTACAGGTCTGTGAGAGCCAGAAATCTTGCTTGTTTGTAGGTGAACAAATACTTATTTTCCACCATAATTTGTAAATAAATTCATTAAAAATCCTACAATATGATCTTCAGGATTTTTTTTCTCATTTTGTCTGTCATAGTTGAAGTGTACCTATGATGAAAATTACAGGCCTCTCTCATCTTTTTAAGTGGGAGAGCTTGCACAATTGGTGGCTGACTAAATACTTTTTTGCCCCACTGTATGGTGACCAATAACATCTGCTAACCATGTGACCAATAACATCTGCTAACCATGTGTATGTGACCAATAACATCTGCTAACCGTGTGTATGTGACCAATAACATCTGCTAACCAAGTGTATGTGACCAATAACATCTACTAACCGTGTGTATGTGACCAATAACATCTGCTAACCATGTGTATGTGACCAATAACATCTACTAACCGTGTGACCAATAACATCTGCTAACCATGTGTATGTGACCAATAACATCTGCTAACCATGTGTATGTGACCAATAACATCTGCTAACCATGTGTATGTGACCAATAACACCTGCTAACCGTGTGTATGTGACCAATAACATCTGCTAACCATGTGTATGTGACCAATAACATCTGCTAACCGTGTGACCAATAACATCTGCTAACCATGTGTATGTGACCAATAACATCTGCTAACCATGTGTATGTGACCGATAACATCTGCTAACTGTGTGTATGTGACCAATAACATCTGCTAACCGTGTGACCAATAACATCTGCTAACCATGTGTATGTGACCAATAACATCTGCTAACCGTGTGTATGTGACCAATAACATCTGCTAACCATGTGACCAATAACATCTGCTAACCATGTGTATGTGACCAATAACATCTGCTAACCATGTGTATGTGACCAATAACATCTGCTAACCATGTGTATGTGACCAATAACACCTGCTAACCGTGTGTATGTGACCAATAACATCTGCTAACCATGTGTATGTGACCAATAACATCTGCTAACCGTGTGACCAATAACATCTGCTAACCATGTGTATGTGACCAATAACATCTGCTAACCATGTGTATGTGACCGATAACATCTGCTAACTGTGTGTATGTGACCAATAACATCTGCTAACCGTGTGACCAATAACATCTGCTAACCATGTGTATGTGACCAATAACATCTGCTAACCGTGTGTATGTGACCAATAACATCTGCTAACCATGTGACCAATAACATCTGCTAACCATGTGTATGTGACCAATAACATCTGCTAACCATGTGACCAATAACATCTGCTAACCATGTGACCAATAACATCTGCTAACTGTGTGTATGTGACCAATAACATTGCTAACCATGTGACCAATAACATCTGCTAACCAAGTGTATGTGACGAATAACATCTGCTAACCATGTGACCAATAACATCTGCTAACCATGTGACCAATAACATCTGCTAACCGTGTGACCAATAACATCTGCTAACCATGTGACCAATAACATCTGCTAACCGTGTGACCAATAACATCTGCTAACCATGTGACCAATAACATCTGCTAACCGTGTGTATGTGACCAATAACATCTGCTAACCATGTGACCAATAACATCTGCTAACCATGTGTATGTGACCAATAACATCTGCTACCTGTGGTTGCAGGTTCACACATCTAAAGCCTTTTCTTTTGGGGTGTTGCTATCGGCAACCAAGTGCAAACAGTCAGTATCTAAATTATATGTGTGAAATGCTGGATAGTTTTTCATGTGAACAGAGAGGTCTACTTTCTTGGGGACCTGAATATTGACTGGTTTTCATCAAGCTGTCAGCTCAAGAGGAAGCTTCTTACTGTAACCAGTGCCTGTAATCAATCAAATTTCAATCAAAATAATTTATAAAGCCCTTCTTGCATCAGCTGATGTCACAAAGTGCTGTACAAGAAATCCAGCCTAAAACCCCAAACAGCAAGCAATGCAGGTGTAGAAGCACGGTGGCTAGGAAAAACTCCCTAGAAAGGCCAGAACCTAGGAAGAAACCTAGAGAGGAACCAGGCTCTGAGGGGTGGCCAGTCCTCTTCTGGCTGTGCCGGGTGGAGATTATAACAGAACATGGCCAAGATGTTCAAACGTTCATAGATGACCAGCAGGGTCAGATAATAATAATCACAGTGGTTGTAGAGGGTGCAACAGGTCAGCACCTCAGCAGTAAATGTCAGTTGGCTTTTCATAGCCGATCATTCAGAGTATCTCTACCGCTCCTGCTATCTCCAGAGAGTTGAAAACAGCAGGTCTGGGACAGGTAGCACGTCCGGTGAACAGGTCAAGGTTCCATAGCTGCAGGCAGAACAGTCGAAACTGGAGCAGCAGCACGGCCAGGTGGACTGGGGACAGCAAGGAGTCATCATGCCAGGTAATCCTGAGGCATGGTCCTAGGGCTCAGGTCCTCCAAGAGAAAGAGAAAGAGAGAGAGAAAAAGAGAGAAAAAAAGAGAGAATTAGAGAGCATGCTTAAATTCACACAGGACACTGGATAAGGCAGGAGAAATACTCCAGATATAACAGACTGACCCTAGCCCCCCGACACATAAACTATTGCAGCATAAATACTGGAGGCTGAGACAGGAGGGGTCAGGAGACACTGTGGCCCCATCCAATGATATCCCCGGACAGGGCCAAACAGGAAGGATATAACCCCACCCACTTTGCCAAAGCACAGCCCCCACACCACTAGAGGGATATCTTCAACCACCAACCTGCTTTCCTGAGACAAGGCCGAGTATAGCCCACAAAGATCTCCCCAACGGCACGAACCTGAGGGGGGGTGCCAACCTGGACAGGAAGATCACTTCAGTGACTCAACCCACTCAAGTGACGCACCCCTCCTCGGGACAGCATGGAAGAGCACCAGTAAGTCAGTGACTCAGCCCCTGTAATAGGGTTAGAGGCAGAGAATCCCAGTGGAAAGAGGGGAACAGGCCAGGCAGAGACAGCAAGGGCGGTTCGTTGTTCCAGTGCCTTTCCGTTCACCTTCACACTCCTGGGCCAGACTACACTCAATCATAGGACCTACTGAAGAGATGAGTCTTCAGTAAAGACTTAAAGGTTGAGACCGAGTCTGCGTCTCTCACATGGGTAGGCAGACCATTCCATAGAAATTGAGCTCTATAGGAGAAAGCCCTGCCTCCAGCGGTTTGCATAGAAATTCTAGGAACAGTAAGGAGGCCTGCGTCTTGTGACCGTAGCGTACGTGTAGGTATGTACGGCAGGACCAAATTGGAAAGATAAGTAGGAGCAAGCCCATGTAATGCTTTTTAGGTTAGCAGTAAAACCTTGAAATCAACCCTAGCCTTAACAGGAAGCACGTGTAGAGAGGCTAGCACTGGAGTGATATGATCACATTTTTTGGTTCTATGGTTCTAGTCAAGATTCAAACAGTCGTGTTTGGCACTAACTCAAGTTTATTTAGTGTGTTATCCGGGTTGCCGGATGTAGAGCATTGCAGTAGTCTAACCTAGAAGTGACAAAAGCATGGATACGTTTTTCTGCGTAACTTTTGGACAGAAAGTTTCAGATTTTTGCAATGTTACGAAGATGTCCTTGAAATATTCTTGATATGTTCGGCAAAATAGAGATCAGGGTCCAGAGTAACACCGAGGTCCTTCACAGTTTTATTTGAGACCACTGTACAACCATCAAGATTAATTGTCAGATTCAACAGAAGATCTCTTTGTTTCTTGGGACCTAGAACAAGCATCTCTGTTTTGTCCGAGTTTAAAAGTAGAACGTTTGCAGCCATCCACTTCCTTATGTCTGAAACACAGGCTTCCAGCGAGGGCAATTTTGGGGCTTCACCATGTTTCATCGAAATGTACAGCTGTGTGTTGTCCGCATAGCAGTGAAAGTTAACATTATGTTTCCGAATGACATCCCCAAGAGGTCAAATATATAGTGAAAACAATAGTGGTCCTTAAATGGAACCTTGAGGAAGATGGAGGACAAACCATCAGAGGACAAACCATCTACAGAGACAAACTGATATCTTTCCGACAGATAAGATCTAGACCAATTTGGGTTTCTAATCTTTACAAAATAATGTGGTGATCGATGGTATCAAAAGCAGCACTGAGGTCTAGGAGAACGAGGACAGATGCAGAGCCTCAGTCTGACGTCATTAAAAGGTCATTTGCCACCGTCTCAGTACTATGATGGGGTCTAAAACCAGACTGAAGCGTTTCGTATACATTGTTTGTCTTCGGGAAGGCAGTGAGTTGCTACGCAACAGCTTTTTCAATTTATTTTGAGAGGAGATACGATATAGGCTGACAGTTTTTATATTTTTTGGATCAAGGTTTGGCTTTTCAAGAGAGGCTTTATTACCTCCACTTTTAGTGAGTCTGGTACACATCTGGTGGATAGGGAGCTGTTTATTATGTTCAACATAGGAGGGCCAAGCACAGGAAGCAGCTCTTTCAGTAGTTTAGTTGGAATAGGGTCCAGTACACAGCTTAAAAGTTTAGAGGCCATGACTATTTTCATCATGGTGTCAAGATATATAGGATTAAAAAACTTGAGTGTCTCTCTTGATCCTAGGTCCTGGCAGTGTTGTGCAGACTCAGGACAACTGAGCTTTGGAGGAATACGCAGATTTAAAGAGGAGTCTGTTATTTGCTTTCCAATGATCATGATCTTTTCATCAAAGAAGTTCATGAAATTATCACTGCTGAAGTGAAAGCCATTCCTCTCTTGGGGAATGCTGCTTTTTAGTTAGCTTTGCGACAGTATCAAACCTTTTTTGGGGGATTGTTCTTATTTTCTTCAGTTAAGTTGGAAAAATAGGATGATAGGATGATCTGGTTCAGGGTGTTTATAAACACTACAGGAACAAGATCATCCACATGCATCGATCACATTTTCACCAACGCTGTAGATGTCACGGATCCCTCCGGAACTTTCATTACGCACTTCCTGGTTCCCACTGAATGTATTTGAATATTTCTATTGGGTCTGCGATTATTGTTCCCATGTCCAGCTGTTGTGCTGCGTGCTATATATATATATATATTGTGTATTACGGGTATCGGCCCGTGGCGTTTAACGAGGTTTACCCTCGCTCCTTTGCTTGGGTACAGCCCAGTGTTTTTGTACACGTGTTTGTTTTGGGTGTATTAGAAACCCCTATTGTGTATTTTGGCAGATAGCCTAGTGGTTAGAGTGTTGAACTAGTAACCGAAAGGTTGCAAGATCTAATCCCCGAGCCGACAAGGTGTTCTGCCTCTGAACAAGGCAGTTAACCCACTGTTCCTAAGCCGTCATTGAAAATACGAATGAGTTCTTAACTGACATGACACGTCTAGTTAAATAAAGGTAAAAATAAAAAATAAATTCCTGTGCCTGTCTCAAATCCTTTATACCAGCGTGACAGTAGAACATTGTTCTAGAGCTGTATCTGTACCCATTGGGATGCAGTGATCACTATAGTGACAAATAGTGACTGTCACGTTCTGACCATCATTCTTGTGTGTTTTCCTTGTTTTAGTGTTGGTCAGGACGTGAGCTGGGTGGGAATTCTATGTTGTGTGTCTGGTTTGTCTATTTCTATGTTTGGCCTGATATGGTTCTCAATCAGAGGCAGGTGTTAGTCGTTGTCTCTGATTGGGAACCATATTTAGGTAGCCTGTTTTGTGTTGGGTTTTGTGGGTGATTGTTCCTATCTTTGTGGCACCAAATAGGACTGTTTTTTTTTTTTTTCCCACGTGTCTTGTTTCTTAAATAAAACCTGTCTGACAAAGTGAAGTAGGCCAAAAGATCTCAAAAAACAAGACATCATGCCGTGATCCAAAGAAATTCAGGAACAGATGAGAAACAAAGTAATTGACATCTATCAGTCTGGAAAGGGTTACAAAGCCATTTCTAAAGCTTTGGGACTCCAGCGAACCACGTTGAGAGACATTATCCACAAACGGAGAACATTTGGAACAGTGGTGAACCTTCCCCAGGAGTGGCCGGCTGACCAAAATTACCCTAAGAGCGCAGCGACGTCATCCAAGAGGTCACACAAGAACCTACAACAACATTTGAAAGAACTGCAGGCCTCACTTGCCTCAGTTAAGGTCAGTGTTCATGACTCAACCATAAGAAAGAGACTAGGCAAAAATGGCATCCATGACAGAGTTCCAAGGCGAAAACCACTGCTAACCAAAAACAACATGAAGGCTCATCTCACTTCTGGCAAAAAACATCTTGATGATCCCCAAGACTTCTGGGAAAATATTCTGTGGACTGATGAGACAAAAGTTTGACTTTTTGGAAGGTTTGCGTCCCGTTACATCTGTCGTTAAAGTAACACAGCATCTCAGATAAAGAACATCATATCAACAGTCCAATATGGTGGTGGTGTGATGGTCTTCAGGACCTGGACAATTTGCTGTGATCGATGGAACCATGAATTCTGCTCTCTACCAAAGAATCCCGAAGGAGAATGTCCAACCATCAGTTTGTGACCTCAATCTGAAGACCATTACATTGATGGAAGCTACAATATTAAAGCTGATCTACTCCCTAAAAAACACTTATTTTTAACTAAATGATTTTGTGACGGTGTGCACTAATGAACACGACCCAGGTGGCCATGCAGGCAGACTTCACAAATTGGGTGCTTTAGAAAAGTAAAATACTATCACAGTCTACGACTACCTCCCAGTCCCATGGTATCTCCCATGGTATCTCCCATGGTATGGTATCTCCCATGGTATGGTATCTCCCATGGTATTGTGTCTTCCATGGTATCTCCCATGGTATTGTATGTCTTGTATAGGAGACACGATACCATGGTATCTCCCATGGTATGGTATCTCCCATGGTATCTTCTATGGTATCTCCCGTGGCATGGTATCTCCCATGGTATGGTATCTACCATGGTATCTCCCATGGTATCTCCCATGGTATCTTGTATGGTATCTCCCATGGTATGGTATCTCCCATGGTATCTTTATGATATCTCCCATGGTATCGTATCTCCCATGGTATGGTATCTTCTATGGTATCTCCCATGGTATGGTATCTTCTATGGTATGGTATCTCCCATGGTATCTCCTTTACCACTATTCGGCCAGGCGGTTGGGTTTCAGTTAGAAATAGTTTTAAGTGTGCGCGAGAGCGAAGCTATTTAAAGACAAGATGGTGACATGATCTGAAATGGTGACATGATGAAAATGTAGAATTAATTGAATATAAGAAATCCGCATTTTGAAGACTGCCTAAGACTATGCTGTCAATGGAGTTAGAATTCTGTATGAGTAACTATACAGAAGGTTGCTTTCCTGCCGGCTGCCTCAGTGGCACATCTGACCACACAACTACACCTTTCAGATCATTTGATAGGAACTTTTCTGTATTCTCAGGAAGAAACAAAAAAGTACACCATTTAAATATAATTATGGTGCACGTTTTATAATCGGGAGGAGTTTAAAGAGGAGATGCATCTTTAGAGCCTTGGTGTTGCTCCACTCTCGTCACCCCCTACATCACACGGATATGTATAAGCCAATGCTAAGATTTACAGAAACATTCAAATTGAAGAATTTTCAAAAATAAACGGTTCAACTTGATAACTTTTTTTTTTTTTTTTAGGTTCATATTTTACTGAATGTTGTAAATGTTGCATCACCGCCTAGGAAGGGGAGGAACCCCGTATAGAATTAGGAATTGGAAATAGGATCTCTAATGGGGGAAGCGAGAAGTGACGGGACGTTCCAGATAGGCGGGGCGTTGCTGTAGCGAGCGGTGCGGTTACCGGGCGCTGGGTCAGTGTGTGGGAAGTGCTGCAATATCTCACCGTCACTGCCACCGCCGCGGTCGAGGACCGACATACAATTTCTCATAGTTGTATAGTTGAAGATCAAAGAGGGAAAACCTGTCAAACCAACGATATATCTACCGAAAGTCCTCGATACAGAACGCGGAAATAAGAAGTTACTAGTTTTCGCGCTGGTTTCAAGTAGTTTAGCAGTTGATACGGATTCTCTGGTAGCTTTACGTTCACGTTAGATCGCCAGGTCAGCTGTATGTATTAACACGTTGTTGTATTCTTTATCTATATCGTCGGTCTTGATTAACGATTGGGGGTGATTCCCAAATATAAAGTATTGCTAGATGATTATGGAGAAGAAGAGGATGGATTGCCCCTCTCTGCCACCGGGTTGGAAAAAAGAAGAAGTGATCCGGAAGTCAGGACTCAGTGCTGGCAAGTGTGATGTCTATTACTACAGGTAATGATCGATCATGAAGATAGATAACAGTAACCTTGACTCTCTTGATAGGTTCACAAGTTATGATAGTTACTTAGTTGTCTGATTAGCTACAATAACTATTTTCCAATGAGAAAAATATGGGCTAAAGCTAACTAGCTAGCTAAACCTTAATAAGCTTGAGCACCCCACTCACTCGCACTCAGTGCCACAATGTTGCTACTTAATGCTATCAGGGTGAACATTGTATCAAAAAACTGCACAACTTGGCACAAGTACAGTAGCAACTTTGTATTACCAGCAGACGTTCAAATGTATCTTAGTTTAGACTAGAGATAGTGAGATTGTGATTTAATGAAAACTTTTTATTTGGTCACTTGCATTCTTGACCATGTCTCATCATGTGATGATCTTGATAAATGACACCTCTGAAACTGAAACTCTGTTTGCAATCTAGGCTAAACCATTGGAACTCAGCCCTCTGTCTAAAGTACATTATCTGTGCGGCTAAATTCCATGGCAATTTACAACATGGTCCTAAATGGTCTATAAGCTATAATTGGCGTCTATGCTATTGGACTCTTCAAAGCTAAATGACAGTTCATCTTTTACATTCAGTAGCTTTACTGTTGGCCTTCACCCTTCCTCAGTAACTCATTGATTGGTTACCCAGTTCAGGCCCCATCCAGTTTGTGGCCTCAAAAAGGTGTCCAACTTGTTGCTGACTATATGAGTGTTTGGGGGTGGGGGGGTGGGGGGGGGTCAAGATTAAAATAATCAATACTATGAAAGTTCTAAATATTTGTGTGTTGTGATCATGTGCGTTCCTTCCACCTGGGAAAATCTGACTGAAACGCAGCAATTCTTTCTCCCCCCTTCGAGGAGATTGAGATGGTTTGATACCTTTTGTCCTCCAGGTAGATCTAAGATCGGGGGGGGGGTATACTACTAACTAGATGTTTTGGTTCATTCATAAAACTAAACTCCGATATGTGTTTTTGGTTGTTGAGTCAAAGAGACCATGGTCATTTTCAAGTTTATCTTTCAAAATAAAATTTCATGATATTTTGGCAAGTTAGCTGGCGAAATCATTGATCCCCCCCCCCCCTGTGTACTCATCAGCATGAACAACAACTTGCAACTGAAAACATACTAGCCCCCCCCTCCCCCAAGGCAATGCCCCCGGTCTGGCCTAGTGCCTATGGAGTGTGACACTCCGGCTGCATCCTGGGGCCTGGGCCAATGAGCCTGAATGCCTGTGTACTTTACACCCCTCCCTCTCACTGGTGAAAAACATGCCTCTCATTCTTATTCAAATGGTATGATCCCAGCAGCGTGTGAGAAGTGTTGGCCGATGGGGTGTTTGTTTGTTTGTTCTTGGTAGACCTGTGAAAGCTGTGTAGCGTAGCTCTCGTGTGATAGTGTGAAGGTCTTGTTCGATGGTGTGTAGACCTGTGATAGTGAGTGTGTGGGTTTTGTGTGGTGAAAGCAAGCGAGGCCTTTGTGATTTTTAACAAGTGAGGTCTTTGGACGGTCTCAGGTGCGGCCTTGTCAGTGTGTATCTAGGTGGTTCTGACATCCTGTACTGGCCGGCTCTGTGTTTGTCCCTTCTCATTGTGTGTGTGTGGCTGTGAGAGAGAGAGGGACTCTGGACACACACTGAGGAAGACCATACTATTCTACGCAGCTCAGCACCTCTCCACTCTGATTGGTTGCTAAGCGGAAGCTTTTGATCCCAGAATTCCATGTGGTGACGTTCCAATGTAACACTTCTGTCTCAACATCAATGACTAGATTTCTAGAATAATCTGTAGCACTGAGGTTGTGTAGATACATTGGTCAGCTGGGTTTCCCCTTGTAAAAAAAAAAAGAAGTTTTTATTTCATTTGAAAACACAATTCAACTGCAGTGAAGCCACTTAACTATCCAAGACCCCCCCACAGCCCCCCCCCCCCCACTCCCAAAACCTGCCTCCACCCCCCTCCAGCCACCATCCCCTTGTTCAACAAAGCGACTTCTTTGCATGTCGTTGGTGCGGTGGGATGTTGGGGGAGGGGTGTTGGGTGGGTTTGTTTAAGGTGCTGTCTGTGGTTGTGGCTGTGTGTCGGGGAGGGTAGGGTTGTTAAAAAAGACCCCACACTGTTGGTTGATGCTCGTGTTAATGTCCGTCCCCCCCCCCCTGCTCACTCAGCAAGCTATAGGTTAACTGTACTCGCTCCCCAGCCATATGCTGCATGGCTTCTCTTCACACCTGGGATCAAATGAAAAGGTCAAGCCCACTTCCTGCCCTAATTTTTCACTCTCAAACTGATCTTAGATCACAGACTGACGCTCGTCCTTTTCATATCAAAGCTAGGTCAGTTTGGGTAGCCTATCAGTGATCTCTGTGTCTTGGCGTAGGTTACGTGCATCTCACGGTCCGCCAGCTCCCTCTCTCTCTGTTTATTGTTCTGCCCCTACCTTCATGTCTCCTCCATGTTGTTTTGTACACGGTACTGAATGAACCTGAAGTCTGTGGCATGAACCAATAATACAGTCAACATGTTTGAGTTCCATGAAAACGATGTGTTCCTACCGAGTTCCGTGGAATGATGTGTTCCTACCGAGTTCCATGAAAACGATGTGTTCCTACCGAGTTCCGTGGAAACTGTGTTCCTACCGAGTTCCGTGGAAACGATGTGTTCCTACCAAGTTCCGTGGAAACGATGTGTTCCTACCAAGTTCCGTGGAAACGATGTGTTCCTACCGAGTTCCATTAGGAGATTTACAAGTCTTTGTTGACCAGCTGACTGGTCAATTCTTAGAATTATACTAGTTCAGTATTCCCATAAACTGTGTTGTTGTGTAATGGAGCCTCGGCAGAGGACAGGCCCAGTACTAGACTAGTCCATGGAATGACATGTGGCTGTGTGGCGACGTCGTCTGTAATCCCTGAAGTATATATTTCCGCTTCTCTTCAGCCTCTAGTCTTGATAGTGATGCTTGTTATGACTCAGTCATGAGCTGTGTCCTGAATCACACCCTATTCCCTACACAGCGCACTACTTTTGACCACAGCCCTGTGGACCCTTGTCAAAAGCAGTGCACTATGTAGAGAATAGGGTGCCATTGAGGACACAGGCCCTGCTAGTGATGTTGTTATTATGACTCAGTTCGAGTCATTCTGATCCGATCTTCTTCACACATCCCCTCAGTCAGCCTGGTATGGAAACTGCTCGGCCTCCGACCACAAGGCACTACAGAAGGTAGTGTGTACAGCCCAGTACATCACTGGGGCCAAGCTTCCTGCCATCCAGGACCTCTATACCAGGCCATGTCAGTGGAAGGCTCTAAAAATGGTCAAAGACTCCAGCCACCCTAGTCATAGACTGTTCTCTCTGCTACCGCACAGCAACCGGTACAGGTATATAGCCTCCACATTGACTCTGTACTGTAACACCCTGTATATAGCTTCCACATTGACTCTGTACCGGTACCCCCTGTATATAGCCTCCACATTGACTCTGTACCGGTACCCCCTGCATATAGCCTCCACATTGACTCTGTACCGGTACCCCCTGTATATAGCCTCCACATTGACTCTGTACCGTGACACCCTGTATATAGCCTCCACATTGACTCTGTACCGGTACCCCCTGTATATAGCCTCCACATTGACTCTGTACCGTAATACCCTGTATATAGCCTCCACATTGACTCTGTACCGGTACCCCCCTGTATCTAGCCTCCACATTGACTCTGTACCGTAATACCCTGTATATAGCCTCCACATTGACTCTGTACCGTAATACCCTGTATATAGCCTCCACATTGACTCTGTACCGGTACCCCCTGTATCTAGCCTCCACATTGACTCTGTACCGTAATACCCTGTATATAGCCTCCACATTGACTCTGTACCGTAATACCCTGTATATAGCCTCCACATTGACTCTGTACCGTAATACCCTGTATATAGCCTCCACATTGACTCTGTACCGTAATACCCTGTATATAGCCTCCACATTGACTCTGTACCGTAACACCCTGTATATAGCCTCCACATTGACTCTGTACCGTAACACCCTGTATATAGCCTCCACATTGACTCTGTACCGTAATACCCTGTATATAGCCTCCACATTGACTCTGTACCGGTACCCCCTGTATATAGCCTCCACATTGACTCTGTACCGGTACCCCCTGTATATAGCCTCCATATTGACTCTGTACCGGTACCCTCTGTATATAGCCTCCACATTGACTCTGTACCAGTACTCCCTGTATATAACCTCCACATTGACTCTGTACCGTAACACCCTGTATATAGCCTCCACATTGACTCTGTACCGGTACCCCCTGTATATAGCCTCCACATTGACTCTGTACCGGTACCCCCTGCATATAGCCTCCACATTGACTCTGTACCGGTACCCCCCTGTATATAGCCTCCACATTGACTCTGTACCGTGACACCCTGTATATAGCCTCCACATTGACTCTGTACCGTAATACCCTGTATATAGCCTCCACATAGACTCTGTACCGTAATACCCTGTATATATCCTCCACATTGACTCTGTACCGTAACACCCTGTATATAGCCTCCACATTGACTCTGTACCGTAATACCCTGTATATAGCCTCCACATTGACTCTGTACCGGTACCCCCTGTATCTAGCCTCCACATTGACTCTGTACCGTAATACCCTGTATATAGCCTCCACATTGACTCTGTACCGGTACACCCTGTATATAGCCTCCACATTGACTCTGTACCGGTACCCCCTGTATATAGCCTCCACATTGACTCTGTACCGTAATACCCTGTATATAGCCTCCACATTGACTCTGTACTGGTACCCCCTGTATATAGCCTCCACATTGACTCTGTACCGTAATACCCTGTAACTAGCCTTCCACATTGACTCTGTACCGGTACCCACCTGTATATAGCCTCCACATTGACTCTGTACCGGTACCCCTGTATATAGCCTCCACATTGACTCTGTACCGTAACACCCTGTATATAGTCTCCACATTGACTCTGTACCGTAATACCCTGTATATAGTCTCTACATTGACTCTGTACCGTAATACCCTGTATATAGTCTCCACATTGACTCTGTACCGTAACACCCTGTATATAGTCTCCACATTGACTCTGTACCGTAATACCCTGTATATAGCCTCCACATTGACTCTGTACCGTAACACCCTGTATATAGCCTCCACATTGACTCTGTACCGTAATACCCTGTATATAGTCTCTACATTGACTCTGTACCGTAACACCCTGTATATAGTCTCCACATTGACTCTGTACCGTAATACCCTGTATATAGCCTCCACATTGACTCTGTACCGTAATACCCTGTATATAGCCTCCACATTGACTCTGTACCGTAACACCCTGTATATAGCCTCCACATTGACTCTGTACCGTAATACCCTGTATATAGCCTCCACATTGACTCTGTACCGTAACACCCTGTATATAGCCTCCACATTGACTCTGTACCGTAATACCCTGTATATAGTCTCCACATTGACTCTGTACCGTAACACCCTGTATATAGTCTCCACATTGACTCTGTACCGTAATACCCTGTATATAGCCTCCACATTGACTCTGTACCGTAATACCCTGTATATAGCCTCCACATTGACTCTGTACCGTAACACCCTGTATATAGCCTCCACATTGACTCTGTACCGTAACCCCTGTATATAGCCTCCACATTGACTCTGTACCGTAACCCCCTGTATATAGCCTCCACATTGACTCTGTACCGGTACCCTCTGTATATAGCCTCCACATTGACTCTGTACCGGTACCCCCTGTATATAGCCTCCACATTGACTCTGTACCGTAACACCCTGTATATAGCCTCCACATTGACTCTGTACCGTAACCCCCTGTATATAGCCTCCACATTGACTCTGTACCGTAACCCCCTGTATATAGCCTCCACATTGACTCTGTACCGTAACACCCTGTATATAGCCTCCACATTGACTCTGTACCGTAACACCCTGTATATAGCCTCCACATTGACTCTGTACCGTAATACCCTGTATATAGCCTCCACATTGACTCTGTACCGTAACACCCTGTATATAGTCTCTACATTGACTCTGTACCGTAACCCCCTGTATATAGCCTCCACATTGACTCTGTACCGTAACCCCCTGTATATAACCTCACTTATTATTTTACTGCTGCCGTTTAATTATTTGATACTTTTATTTGACATTTTTTACTTAACACTGTTGATTAAGGGCTTGTAACTAAGCATTTTACTGTATGGTCTACACTTGTTGTATTCGGCGCTTGCGACAAATAAAATTTGATTTGAGACGGAGTTCCTCTCTTCTTCCCACATCACCTCAGTCAGTCCCAGAGATGGAGTTCAGTTCATTGCTTGTGCTCTCCTGCCAGAGTTCGTTGTGGTTTGACAGAATTATTGAAATGAACTGGACATTCTAGCCACTGCTGCTTTGACGTTTTAGGAGCGGCTCACAACAATCCCAGGCTGTGGGAAGGACTGAATACAGGTATCTGAGGCAGAGGGCAAGAGTCGGCTGTTGTGAGATCGGGCTCTGTGTGTTAGGCTAAGTGGATAAGGTTTGTGACAAAAAAAACATGTTTTTATGTGTAGTCGTTCTCTAAGTGAAGTGGTCCTACTCGGCATTGTTGACACTTGAAAGGAAACCTGAGATGAATTGAATCTCTTCGGAGTGAGAGGCAACTCCACTCAACTCTTGAGGTGAATTGAATCTGAGAGTGAACCCAGCTCGACTCTTTGCCCTCAGAGGTTTGTAGAACAGTAACTGAGGTCATTAGTAAGGTTATGGGATTACTACAACTCAGTGCTTGTCCTCATAGGTCTCACACACACACACACACACACACACTGCCTGACTGTGAAGCTGAAAGAGACAACATGTAGCCATGGTTACCGGGCTATAGAATGAAACAATGCTTACCGGGCTATAGAATGAAACCATGGTTACCTGGGCTATAGAATGAAACCATGGTTACCTGGCTATAGAATGAAACCATGGTTACCTGGGCTATAGAATGAAACCATGGTTACCTGGCTATAGAATGAAACCATGGTTACCTGGCTATAGAATGAAACCATGGTTACCTGGCTATAGAATGAAACCATGGTTACCTGGGCTATAGAATGAAACCATGCTTACTGGGCTATAGAATGAAACCATGTGACCAGGGGGTTTGTGTAGGCTACTGCTCATTGGTTTGGTAACTGGCATCCGACATTCTATAGGCGCTACAGAGTCATTTTCTGGAATATTCCAAGCTGTTTAAAGGCACAGTCAACTTCGTGTATGTAAACTTCTGACCCACTGGAATTGTGATACAGTGAATTACAAGTGAGGTAATCTGTCTGTAAACAATTGTTTGGAAAAATGAACCTAGGTGTATGTAAACTTCAACTGTAAATTCAAAACCTGGGAGGCTTCTGGTTCTCACCCCCTTCCATAGACTTACACAGTAATTATGACAACTTCCGGAGGACGGCCTCCAACCTATCAGAGCTCTTGCAGTATGAACTGACGTTGTTCACTCAATCAAATCATTAGAGACGGTGCATAAAGAACACCCCGCCACCCACCAAATTTGGCGGGTAGATTTAGGTATTGCTCGTTAAGAATGTCTATTCCACCCGCCATCTATTTTCATCTACCTGCCACAGTGGCTGGTGGACCAACAAGTACATTTTAGGCCGAGATCCGAGAACGAATTTAGTACTGAAAGCATAGACTTCAGCTAGCTAGCACTGCAGTGCATAACACAGCTATTTTCAGGTCTCTCCAGAGATGTTAGTTCGTGTTCAAGTCCGGGCTCTGGCTGGGCAACTCAAGGACATTCAGAGACTTGTCCCGAATCCACTCCTGCGTTGTCTTGGCTGTGTGCTTAGGGTCGTTGTGCTGTTGGAAGGTGAACCTTAGAACCTTCATCAAAGATCTCTCTGTACTTTGCTCTGTTCAGCTTTCCCTCGATCCTGACTAGTTTCCCAGTCCATTGCTACTGAAAAAACATCCCCACAGCGTGATGCTGCCACCACCATGCTTCACCATAGGGATGGTGCCAGGTTTCCTCCAGACGTGACGCTTTGCATTCAGGCCAAAGAGTTCAATCTTGTTTCTGATGGTCTGAGAGTCCTTTAGGTGCCTTTTGGCAAACTCTAACTTGGCTGTCATGTGCCTTTTACTGAGGAGTGGCTTCCGTCTGGCCACTACCATAAAGGCCTGATTGGTGGAGTGGTGCAGAGATGGTTGTCTTTCTGGAAGGTTCTCCCATCTCCACAGAGGAACTCTGAAGCTCTGTCAGAGTGACCATTGGGTTCTTGGTCACCTCCCTGACCAAGGCCCTTCTCCCCCGATTGCTCAATTTGGCCAGGCGGCCGGCTCTAGGAAGAGTCTTGGTGGTTCCAAACATCTTCCATTTAAGAATGATGGAGGCCACTGTGTTCTTGGGGAGCTTCAATGCTGCAGAACTTTTTTGGTGCCCTTCTCCAGATCTGTACCTCAACACAATCCTGTCTCGGAGCTCTACGGACAATTCCTTCGACCTCATGGCTCGGTTTTTGCTCTGACATGCACTGTCAACTGTGGGACCTTATATAGACACAGGCGTGTGCCTTTCCAAATCATGTCCAATCAATTGAATTTACCACAGGTGGTCTCCAATCAAGTTGTAGAAATATCTCAAGGATGATCAATGGAAACAGGATGCACCTGAGCTCAATTTCGATTCTCATAGCGAAGAGTCTGAGTTCTTATGTAAATAATGTATTTCTGTTTCTCCTTTTTATACATTTAGAAGAATTTTGACAAATCTGTTTTTGCTTTGTCATAATGGGGTATTGTGTGTAGACTGAAGAGGAATTTTATTTATTTGATACATTTTAGAATAAGGCAGAAACGCAACAAAATATGGAAAATGGGAAAGGGGTCTAAATACCTTCGGAATGCACTGTACCTAGGTAGCGAATACAGCTAGCGAGTTTAGCCTACTTTAGCTATGTTAGCTAGCTGGTTATGTTAGCTAGCTGGTTATATTAGCTAGCTGGTTATGTTAGCTAGCTGGCTCTGTTAGCTAGCTGGCTCTGTTAGCTAGCTGGCTATGGCTATCCAACACTATAACTATTCCAAGTCCAGGTAAGCTTTTGGTTTTATTAATTTATTCCCGTCAGTGTAACTGCTAAACTGCTTGCTGTACACTATACACTTTAATAAGCGTTAGTTCTAGTAGCCATGTGGACTATGACATTAGCTTATATAGTGACAAAGATGTAGTCTGTGTTTAGTGGTTATTGTATGAAGGTTTTTCTGCTTGGTCACAGACAGCTGTTGTCTTGTGCACTGAAGTCCACAAGCGAAGGGAAAAGGTGAGAGGAGGAGAGAGTGTAGATGCGAGAAGGAATTACATATATATACACACACAACTATCAACGTGATCTTGCTGTTTGTACGTGGCTGCTATTACAGTGAACTGTGTTTGCAGGTGATCAGTGGTGTATTCATTCTGTCGATTCTGTTGAAAAACGTTTCTTAAACGGAATAAAACGAGGATAAACACACCCTCAATGTGTCCAATAGAAACGTTAGTTTTTTCAACTGTTGGACTGATTCCACCCTAGATCAGCTAGACACAGTTAACAGTGTGCAAGGCAGTATTGAATGTGTCACTGTCGGTCACATTGATTCGACCTCGTCTTTCTCTCCACCTGTGTGCACTTATGTTGCGAACTTTCCTTCGTAGGCTAGGTTGTAGCAACCTCCTGATTTATTTTTTTATAGGGAAAATTCAAGTATCATGTAGTGTCCTCTATGGATGTTACATTGAACTGGGTGAATGACAGTAACCTAAACCTGTCACTGTTACATTGAACTGGGTGAATATGAATGACAGTAACCTAAACCTGTCACTGTTACATTGAACTGGGTGAATGTGAATGACAGTAACCTAAACCTGTCACTGTTACATTGAACTGGGTGAATGACAGTAACCTAAACCTGTCACTGTTACATTGAACTGGGTGAATGACAGTAACCTAAACCTGTCACTGTTACATTGAACTGGGTGAATATGAATGACAGTAACCTAAACCTGTCACTGTTACATTGAACTGGGTGAATGACAGTAACCTAAACCTGTCACTGTTACATTGAACTGGGTGAATGACAGTAACCTAAACCTGTCACTGTTACATTGAACTGGGTGAATATGAATGACAGTAACCTAAACCTGTCACTGTTACATTGAACTGGGTGAATGACAGTAACCTAAACCTGTCACTGTTACATTGAACTGGGTGAATATGAATGACAGTAACCTAAACCTGTCACTGTTACATTGAACTGGGTGAATGACAGTAACCTAAACCTGTCACTTACATTGAACTGGGTGAATGACAGTAACCTAAACCTGTCACTGTTACATTGAACTGGGTGAATGACAGTAACCTAAACCTGTCACTGTTACATTGAACTGGGTGAATATGAATGACAGTAACCTAAACCTGTCACTGCTACATTGAACTGGGTGAATGACAGTAACCTAAACCTGTCACTGTTACATTGAACTGAGTGAATGACAGTAACCTAAACCTGTCACTGTTACATTGAACTGGGTGAATATGAATGACAGTAACCTAAACCTGTCACTGTTACATTGAACTGGGTGAATATGAATGACAGTAACCTAAACCTGTCACTGTTACATTGAACTGGGTGAATGGAATATGAATGACAGTCATCCAATATGCTGTAATAGAAGTAAGGCCATACTCAATCAAAAATAAACTCCTCCTCCCCCGTCTTTAATTGGCACCGACCGCCACTCGTCACCTGTTGTTTACGAAACATGTGACAAATGACATTTGGATTTGATTTGAACACGCAACACCCATATAACACTGACATTGTCTACGTTGGTTTTCTGTCGATTGGTCCTGGTGCTGCAAAATGCTGGGACTTTAGTCTGTCTTTAACACTGATTATCAATGTAGGCCTAAATCTGCCATTTTATCTGTTCACACAACAAGTCCATTGTTAGTCAGTCTGCTCAAGCAGAAGAGTTGAGGGGGACGTAGCAGAGAGAGAGTCACCACGGCCATTTTGAAGAGACAACTCTATGCGAGTGTGAAATCCAGCTGTGTGGTGGCGACTGAAACGAAGGGCTAACTGTGCTAGCGAGCGCTGGCTGGGTTCAGGTTGGTTCACTCACCTCAGTGGATTGTCCAGGCTGTACTGAACTGTACTGTAGCTTAGAGCCACGGTGCAGTTCACTGATCCTCACAACCCACTCTCTCTCTCTCTCTCTCTCTCTCTCTCTCTGCTCGGCACAGCGCTAAGCTACTGACCTACATGTCACTGTGTGCTGTCTGCCTGACTGGCGTGCTAGCTAGGTAATGGCTGTATCTTTAAAGGAGTACAGTAGAGTTCAGTACAGTAGACTACAGTACAATATGCTGTACTCTTCTTTACTGTACTACTGTCTTGTATTGGACTGTACTGTGCTGTGATCTACTCACTACACTGTACTGTGATCTGCTATCAAATTTGTGAGAACATACGTCTTTGATAGGTTCAGGTTTGGTCCAGTCCGGTCCGTCTGTATACGTTAACGTCAAGGCCAGGGTGGACTGTCCAAATTTCCACTACTTTTCAACGTCCATGGACATCCGGTGTCAGTCGTGATCAGTGGGTGAGGATGCTGGGTACAGTAAATGGAAAGAGAGAGGGCTCATGGGTAGGTGTGAGAGAGAGAGAGAGAGAGAGAGAGAGAGAGAGAGAGAGAGAGAGAGAGAGAGAGAGAGAGAGAGAGAGAGAGAGAGAGAGAGAGAGAGAGAAGAGAGAGAGAGAGAGAGAAGAGAGAGAGAGAGAGAGAGAGAGAGAGAGAGAGAGAGAGAGAGAGAGAGAGAGAGAGAGAGAGAGAGAGAGAGAGAGAGAGAGAGAGAGAGAGAGAGAGAGAGAGAATAGAGAGAGCCCTGAGCGCAGGCAGAGGAGGCAGGGAGAGGCAGGAGAGAGGGAGAGCAGTGGAGAGTAGAGTCTCAGCCCTGGCTAGGCAGGGAGAGAGGTTAGTCTCAGGCTGAGACAGGCAGTGAGAGGCAGGAGAGAGGCAGGGCAGTGAGAGCAGTGGATCGGGAGAGAGGGGAGACCTGGCTAGCAGTGGATCTGTCTAGTCTCAGCCCTGTGCTAGCAGTGGATCTGTCTAGTCTCAGCCCGTGCTAGCAGTGGATCTGTCTAGTCTCAGCCCGTGCTAGCAGTGGATCTGTCTAGGTCTCAGCCCCGTGCTAGCAGTGGATCTGTCTAGTCTCAGCCCTGTGTTAGTTGTAGCAGTCTAGTCTCACCTCGTGTAGCTAGTGGATCTGTCCTGTCTCAGCCCCTAGTAGCAGTGGATCTGTCAGTCTCAGCCTGTGCTAGCAGGGGATCTGTCTAGTCTCAGCCTGTGCTAGCATGGATCTGTCTAGTCTCAGCCCTGTGCTAGCAGTGGATGTAGTCTCAGCCTGTGCTAGCAGGGATCTATCGTCTCAGCTCTCAGCCCCCTGTCTAGCCCCCACGAGCGTGGGATCTGTCTAGTCTCAGCCCTGTGCTAGCAGTGGATCGTTTCCATGCCTTGCTAGTCTCAGCCCGTGTTTAGCAGTGGATCTCTCCTTCCGTATGAGTCTAAGACCAGCCCTGTGCTAGCAGTGGATCTGTCTAGTCTCAGCCCTGTGCTAGCAGTGGACTCTGTCTAGTCTCAGCCCTTGCTGATAGCAGTGGATCTGTCTAGTTATCAGCCCTGTGCTTAGCAGTGGATCTGTCTAGTCTCAGCCCTGTGCTAGCAGTGGATCTGTCTTCCCCTGTCTAGCAGTCCCCCTCACTCGACCGGGGCTAGCAGTGCCCTGATGTTCTAGTCTCAGCTGTGCTAGCAGTGGATCTGTCTAGTCTCAGCCCTGTGCTAGCAGTGGATTCTTGTCTAGTCTCAGTACCTGTGCTCGAGCAGTGGATCTGTCTATCGTCTCAGCCCTGTGAGCAGTGGATCTGTCTAGTCTCAGCCCTGTGCTAGCAGTGGATCTGTCTAGTCCAGCCCTGTGCTAGCAGTGGATCTGTCTTAGTTCTCAGCCCTGGTGCTAGCAGTGGATCTGTCTAGTCTCATCCTGTGCTAGCAGTGGCTGTCTAGTCTCGCCCTGTGCTAGCAGTGGATCTGTCTGTCTCAGTCTGTCTAGCCTTCTGTGATCTCAGCTGTGTGGTACTCTGTCTAGTCTCAGCCCGTGCTAGCAGTGGATCTGTCTAGTCTCAGCCCTGTGTCTAGCAGTGGATCTGTCTAGTCTAAGCCCGTGCTAGAAGTGGATCTGTCTAGTCTCAGCCCTTGCTAGCAGTGGGTCTGTCGTCGGTAGCCTTGCAGTGGATCTGTCTAGTCTCAGCCCTGTGCTAGCAGGGATCTGTCTAGTCTCAGCCCTGTGCTAGCAGTGGATCTGTCTAGTCTCAGCCCTGTGCTAGCAGTGGATCTGTCTAGTCTCAGCCTGTGCTAGCAGTGGATCTGTCTAGTCTCAGCCCTGTGCTAGCAGTGGATCTGTCGTCTCAGCCCTGTGCTAGCAGTGGATCTGTCTAGTCTCAGCCCCGTGCTAGCATGTGGATCTGTCTAGTCTCAGCCCTGTGGTAGCAGTGGATCTGTCTGTAGCCCCTCAGCCCCTGTGCTAGCAGTGGATTGTCTAGTCTCAGCCCTGTGCTAGCAGTGGATCTGTCTAGTCTCAGCCCTGTGCTAGCAGTGGATCTGTTAGTCTCAGCCTGTGCTAGCAGTGGATCTGTCTAGTCTCAGCCCTGTGCTAGCAGTGGATCTGTCTAGTCTCAGCCCGTGCTAGCAGTGGATCTGTCTAGTCTCAGCCCTGTGCTAGCAGTGGATCTGTCTAGTCTCAGCCCTGTGCTAGCAGTGGATCTGTCTAGTCTCAGCCCTGTGCTAGCAGTGGATCTGTCTAGTCTCAGCCCTGTGCTAGCAGTGGATCTGTCTAGTCTCAGCCCTGTGCAGCGATCAGTGGATCTGTCTAGTCTCAGCCTGTGCTAGCAGTGGATCTGTCTAGTCTCAGCCTGTGCTAGCAGGGATCTGTCTAGTCTCAGCCCTGTGCTAGCAGTGGATCTGTCTAGTCTCAGCCCTGTGCGCAGTGGATCTGTCTAGTCTCAGCCCTGTGCTAGCAGTGGATCTGTCTAGTCTCAGCCTGTCTAGCAGTGGATCTGTCTAGTCTCAGCCCTGTGCTAGCAGTGGATCTGTCTAGTCTCAGCCCTGTGCTAGCAGTGGATCTGTCTAGTCTCAGCCTGTGCTAGCAGTGGATCTGTCTAGTCTCAGCCCTGTGCTAGCAGTGGATCTGTCTAGTCTCAGCCCTGTGCTAGCAGTGGATCTGTCTAGTCTCAGCCCTGTGCTAGCAGTGGATCTGTCTAGTCTCAGCCCTGTGCTAGCAGTGGATCTGTCTAGTCTCAGCCCTGTGCTAGCAGTGGATCTGTCTAGTCTCAGCCCTGTGCTAGCAGTGGATCTGTCTAGTCTCAGCCCTGTGCTAGCAGTGGATCTGTCTAGTCTCAGCCCTGTGCTAGCAGTGGATCTGTCTAGGTCTCAGCCCTGTCTAGCAGTGGATCTGTCTAGTCTCAGCCCTGTGCTAGCAGTGGATCTGTCTAGTCTCAGCCCTGTGCTAGCAGTGGATCTGTCTAGTCTCTTCAAGACATTTCTGTCTCCCCTATTGAGCCGTGGATATGTCTCGTCTCATCTCCCCTGTGTAGCAGTGGATCTGTCTAGTCTCAGCCCTGTGCTAGCATGGGATCTGTCTAGTCTCAGCCCTGTGCTAGCAGTGGATCTGTCTAGTCTCAGCCCTGTGCTAGCAGTGGATCTGTCTAGTCTCAGCCCCGTCTAGCAGTGGATATGTCTAGTCTCAGCCCTGTTATAGCAGTGGATCTGTCTAGTCTCAGCCCTGTGCTAGCAGTGGATCTGTCTAGTTCTCAGCCCTGTGCTAGCACAGTGGATCTGTCTAGTCTCAGCCCTGTTAGCAGTGGATCTGTCTAGTCTCAGCGCTTTTAGCGGATCTGTCTAGTCTCAGCACCTGTTTAGTGGATAGTTTGATAGTCTGGATCTGTCTAGTCTCAGCCCGGTGCTAGCATAGCACGTGGTCTACCCAGTTGTTCTAGCCTGTCTAGTCTCAGCCCTGTGCTAGCAGTGGAATCTGTCTAGTCTCAGCCCTGTGCTAGCAGTGGATCTGTCTAGTCTCAGCCCTGTGCTAGCAGTGGATCTGTCTAGTCTCAGCCTGTGCTAGCAGTGGATCTGTCTAGTCTCAGCCCTGTGCTAGCAGTGGATCTGTCTAGTCTCAGCCCTGTGCTAGCAGTGGGATCTGTCTAGTCTCAGCCCTGTGCTAGCAGTGGATCTGTCTAGTCTCCAGCCCTGTGCTAGCAGTGGATCTGTCTAGTCTCAGCCCTGTGCTAGCAGTGGATCTGTCTAGTCTCAGCCCTGTGCTAGCAGTGGTATCTGTCTCTAGTATTCTAGTCCACCCTGTGCTAGCAGGGATCTGTCTAGGTCTCAGCCTGTGCTAGCAGGTGATCTGTCTAGCTGTCCTTGCAGTGGATCTGTCTAGTCTCAGCCCTGTGCTAGCAGTGGATCTGTCTAGTCTCAGCCCTGTGCTAGCAGTGGATCTGTCTAGTCTCAGCCCTGCTAGCAGTGGATCTGTCTAGTCTCAGCCCCGTGCTAGCAGTGGGATCTGTCTAGTCTCAGCCCTGCATGGCTAGTCTCAGCCCTGTGCGATCTGTCTAGTCTCAGCCCTGTGCTAGCAGTGGATCTGTCTAGTCTCAGCCCTGTGCTAGAGTGGATCTGTCTAGTCTCAGCCCTTTGCTAGCAGTGGATCATCTGTTAGTCTCAGCCCTGTGCTAGCAGTGGATCGTCTAGTCTCAGCCCTGTGCTAGCAGTGGATCTGTCTAGTCTCAGCCCTGTGCTAGCAGTGGATCTGTCTAGTCTCAGCCCTGTGCTAGCAGTGGATCTGTCTAGTCTCAGCCCTGTGCTAGCAGTGGATCTGTCTAGTCTCAGCCCTGTGCTAGCAGTGGATCTGTCTAGTCTCAGCCCTGTGCTAGCAGTGGATCTGTCTAGTCCCAGCCCTGTGCTAGCAGTGGATCTGTCTAGTCTCAGCCCTGTGTTAGCAGTGGATCTGTCTAGTCTCAGCCCTGTGCTAGCAGTGGATCTGTCTCAGTCTCAGCTTCTGTGCTAGCAGTGGATCTGTCTAGTCTCAGCCCTGTGCTAGCAGTGGATCTGTCTAGTCTCAGCCCTGTGCTAGCAGTGGATCTGTCTAGTCTCAGCCCTGTGCTAGCAGTGGATCTGTCTAGTCTCAGCCCTGTGCTAGCAGTGGATCGTCTAGTCTCAGCCCTGTGCTAGCAGTGGATCTGTCTAGTCTCAGCCCTGTGCTAGCAGTGGATCTGTCTAGTCTCAGCCCTGTGCTAGCAGTGGATCTGTCTAGTCTCAGCCCTGTGCAGCAGTGGATCTGTCTAGTCTCAGCCCTGTGCTAGCAGTGGATCTGTTCTAGTCTCAGCCCTGTGCTAGCAGTGGATCTGTCTAGTCTCAGCCCTGTGCTAGCAGTGGATCTGTCTAGTCTCAGCCCTGTGCTAGCAGTGGATCTGTCTAGTCTCAGCCCTGTGCTAGCAGTGGATCGTAGTCTCAGCCCTGTGCTAGCAGTGGATCTGTCTAGTCTCAGCCCTGTGCTAGCAGTGGATCTGTCTAGTCTCAGCCCCGTGCTAGCAGGGATCTGTCTAGTCTCAGCCTGTGCTAGCAGTGGATCTGTCTAGTCTCAGCCCTGTGCTAGCAGTGGATCTGTCTAGTCTCAGCCCTGTGCTAGCAGTGGATCTGTCTTAGTCTCAGCCCTGTGCTAGCCATTGTGATCTTACTAGTCAGCCCTGTGCTAGCAGTGGATCTGTCTAGTCTCAGCCCTGTGCTAGCAGTGGATCGTCTAGTCTCAGCCCTGTGCTAGCAGTGGATCTGTGCTCTGTGTCTCAGCCCTGTGCTAGCAGTGGATCTGTCTAGTCTCAGCCTGTGTGCTAGCAGTGGATCATCTGTCTAGTCCCTCTAGCCCTCCGCCCTGTGCTAGCAGTGGATCTCTGTCTAGTCTCAGCCCTGTGCTAGCAGTGGATCTGTCTAGTCTCAGCCCGTGTAGCAGTGGATCTGTCCTCTAGTCGCCCTGCCTAGCGTGATCTGTCTAGTCTCAGCCTGTGCTAGCAGTGGATAGTCTAGTCTCAGCCCTGTGCTAGCAGTGGATCTGTTAGTCTCAGCCCTGTGCAGCAGTGTGATCTGCTTCTAGTGTATCTCAGCCCCGTGCTAGCAGTGGATCTGTCTAGTCTCAGCCCTGTGCTAGCAGTGGATCTGTCTAGTCTCAGCCCTGTGCTAGCAGTGGACTGTCTAGTCGTTCAGCCCCTGTGTGCTAGCAGTGGATCTGTCTAGTCTCAGCCCTGTGCTAGCAGTGGATCTGCTAGTCTCAGCCCTGTGCTAGCAGTGGATCTGTCTAGTCTCAGCCCTGTGCTAGCAGTGGATCTCTTCTAGTCTCAGCCCTGTGCTAGCAGTGGATCTGTCGTCTCAGCTTATTCATCCTGTGCTGTTAGCAGTGGATCTGTCTAGTCTCAGCCCTGTGCTAGCAGTGGATCTGTCTAGTCTCAGCCCTGTGCTAGCAGTGGATCTGTCTAGTCCTCAGCCCCGTGCTAGCAGTGGATCTGTCTAGTCTCAGCCCTGTGCTAGCAGTGGATCTGTCTAGTCTCCAGCCTCTCAGTGGATCTGTCTAGCACGTGTGCTGGATGGTCTCGTCTCAGCCCTGTGCTAGCAGTATCTCTGTCTAGTCTCAGCCCTGTGCTAGCAGTGGATCTGTCTAGTCTCAGCCCTGTGCTAGCAGTGGATCTGTCTAGTCTCAGCCCGTGCTAGCAGTGGATCTGTCTAGTCTCAGCCCTGTGCTAGCAGTGGATCGTCTTCTAGTCTCAGCCAGCAGTGGATAGCACCTGGCCTGTCTTCGTGGATCTGTCTAGTCTCAGCCCTGTGCTAGCAGTGGATCTGTCTAGTCTCAGCCCTGTGCACAGCAGTGGATCTGTCTAGTCTCAGCCCTGTGCTAGCAGTGGATCTGTCTAGTCTCAGCCCTGTGCTAGCAGTGGATCTGTCTAGTCTCAGCCCTGTGCTAGCAGTGGATCTGTCTAGTCTCAGCCCTGTGCTAGCAGTGGATCTGTCTAGTCTCAGCCCTGTGCTAGCAGTGGATCTGTCTAGTCTCAGCCCTGTGCTAGCAGTGGATCTGTCTAGTCTCCAGCCTGTGCTAGCAGTGGATCTGTCTAGTCTCAGCCCTGTGCTAGCAGTGGATCTGTCTAGTCTCAGCCCTGTGCTAGCAGGGATCTCTCTCTATTCTCACTCCCCGTGCTAGCAGTGTCAGTCTAGCCCTGTGCTAGCAGTGGATCTGTCTAGTCTCAGCCCTGTGCTAGCAGTGGATCTGTCTAGTCTCAGCCCTGTGCTAGCAGTGGATCTGTCTAGTCTCAGCCCTGTGCTAGCAGTGGATCTGTCTAGTCTCAGCCCTGTGCTAGCAGTGGATCTGTCTAGTCTCAGCCCTGTGCTAGCAGTGGATCTGTCTAGTCTCAGCCCTGTGCTAGCAGGGTCGATCTCAGCCTGTCCAGTGGATAGTCTAGTCCCCCTGTGCTAGCAGTGGATTCTGTCTAGTCTCAGCCTGTGCTAGCAGTGGACTGTAGTCTCAGCCTGTGCTAGCAGTTTGTCTAGTCTCAGCCCTGTGCTAGCAGTGGATCTGTCTAGTCTCAGCCCTGTGCTAGCAGTGGATCTGTCTAGTCTCAGCCCTGTGCTAGCAGTGGATCTGTCTAGTCTCAGCCCTGTGCTAGCAGTGGATCTGTCTCAGTCCCAGCCCCCTGTCGATCGCACTTTTCGCTGGATCTGTGCTAGTCTCAGCCCTGTGCTAGCAGTGGATCTGTCTAGTCTCAGCCCTGTGCTAGCAGTGGATTGTTCTAGTCTCAGCCCTGTGCTAGCAGTGGATCTGTCTAGTCTCAGCCCTGTGCTAGCAGTGGATCTGTCTAGTCTCAGCCCTGTCTAGCAGTGGCTAGTCAGTCTCAGCCTGTGCTCATAGGATTGTCTAGTCAGCCTGTGCTAGCAGTGGATCTGTTGTTCTCAGCCCTGTTCTCTATTGTCTGGTGCCTGTGCAGCATGATCTGTCTAGTCTCAGCCCTGTGCTAGCAGTGGATCTCTAGTCTCAGCCCTGTGCTAGCAGTGGATCTGTCTAGTCTCAGCCTGTGCTAGCAGTGGATCTGCTAGTCTCAGCCCTGTGCTAGCAGTGGATCTGTCTAGTCTCAGCACCCTGTGCTAGCAGTGGATCTGTCTAGTCTCAGCCCTGTGCTAGCAGTGGATCTGTCTAGTCTCAGCCCTGTGCTAGCAGTGGATCTGTCTAGTCTCAGCCCTGTGCTAGCAGTGGATCTGTCTAGTCTCAGCCCTGTGCTAGCAGTGGATCTGTCTAGTCTCAGCCCCTCCAGTGGATCTGTCTAGTGGAGCCCTGTGCTAGCAGTGGATCTGTCTAGTCTCAGCCCTGTGCTAGCAGTGGATCTGTCTAGTCTCAGCCCTGTGCTAGCAGTGGATCTGTCTAGTCTCAGCCCTGTGCTAGCAGTGGATCTGTCTAGTCTCAGCCCTGTGCTAGCAGTGGATCTGTCTAGTCTCAGCCCTGTGTAGCAGTGGATCTGTCTAGTCTCAGCCCTGTGCTAGCAGTGGATCTGTCTAGTCTCAGCCCTGTGCTAGCAGTGGATCTGTCTAGTCTCAGCCCTGTGCTAGCAGTGGATCTGTCTAGTCTCAGCCCTGTGCTAGCAGTGGTGTCTAGTCTCAGCCCTGTGCTAGCAGTGGATCTGTCTAGTCTCAGCCCTGTGCTAGCAGTGGATCTGTCTAGTCTCAGCCCTGTGCTAGCAGTGGATCTGTCTAGTCTCAGCCCTGTGCTAGCAGTGGATCTGTCTAGTCTCAGCCCTGTGTTAGCAGTGGATCTGTCTAGTCTCAGCCCTGTGCTAGCAGTGGATCTGTCTAGCTGGTCTCACTCCCCGTGCTAGCAGTGGATCTGTCTAGTCTCAGCCCTGTGCTAGCAGTGGATCTGTCTAGTCTCAGCCCTGTGCTAGCAGGGATCTGTCTAGTCTCAGCCTGTGCTAGCAGTGGATCTGTCTAGTCTCAGCCCTGTGCTAGCAGTGGATCTGTCTAGTCTCAGCCCTGTGCTAGCAGTGGATCTGTCTAGTCTCAGCCCTGTGCTAGCAGTGGATCTGTCTAGTCTCAGCCCGAGCAGTGGTGTCTAGTCTCAGCCCTGTGCTAGCAGTGGATCTGTCTAGTCTCAGCCCTGTGCTAGCAGTGGATCTGTCTAGTCTCAGCCCTGTCTAGCAGTGGATCTGTCTAGTCTCAGCCCTGTGCTAGCAGTGGATCTGTCTAGTCTCAGCCCTGTGCTAGCAGTGGATCTGTCTAGTCTCAGCCCTAGCTAGCAGTGGATCTGTCTAGTCTCAGCCCTGTGCTAGCAGTGGATCTGTCTAGTCTCAGCCCTGTGCTAGCAGTGGATCTGTCTAGTCTCAGCCCTGTGCTAGCAGTGGATCTGTCTAGTCTCAGCCCTGTGCTAGCAGTGGATCTGTCTAGTCTCAGCCCTGTGCTAGCAGTGGATCTGTCTAGTCTCAGCCCTGGCTAGCAGTGGATCTGTCTAGTCTCAGCCCTGTGCTAGCAGTGGATCAGTCTAGTCTCAGCCCTGTGCTAGCAGTGGATCTGTCTAGTCTCAGCCCTGTGCTAGCAGTGGATCTGTCTAGTCTCAGCCCTGTGCTAGCAGTGGATCTGTCTAGTCTCAGCCCTGTGCTAGCAGTGGATCTGTCTAGTCTCAGCCCTGTGCTAGCAGTGGATCTGTCTAGTCTCAGCCCTGTGCTAGCAGTGGATCTGTCTAGTCTCAGCCCTGTGCTAGCAGTGGATCTGTCTAGTCTCAGCCTGTGTTAGCAGTGGATCTGCTAGTCTCAGCCCCTGTGCTAGCAGTGGATCTGTCTAGTCTCAGCCCCTGTTGCTAGCAGTGGGATCTGTCTAGTCTCAGCCCTGTGCTAGCAGTGGATCTGTCTAGTCTCAGCCCTGTGTTAGCAGTGGATCTGTCTAGTCTCAGCCGTGCTAGCAGTGGATCTGTCTAGTCTCAGCCCCTGTGCTAGCAGTGGATCTGTCTAGTCTCAGCCCTGTGCTAGCAGTGGATCTGTCTAGTCTCAGCCCTGTGCTAGCAGTGGATCTGTCTAGTCTCAGCCCTGTGCTAGCAGTGGATCTGTCTAGTCTCAGCCCTGTGCTAGCAGTGGATCTGTCTAGTCTCAGCCCTGTGCTAGCAGTGGATCTGTCTAGTCTCAGCCCTGTGCTAGCAGTGGATCTGTCTAGTCTCAGCCCTGTGCTAGCAGTGGATCTGTCTAGTCTCAGCCCTGTGCTAGCAGTGGATCTGTCTAGTCTCAGCCCTGTGCTAGCAGTGGATCTGTCTAGTCTCAGCCCTGTGCTAGCAGTGGATCTGTCTAGTCTCAGCCCTGTGCTAGCAGTGGATCTGTCTAGTCTCAGCCCTGTGCTAGCAGTGGATCTGTCTAGTGGTCTCAGCCCCTGTGCTAGCAGTGGATCTGTCTAGTCTCAGCCCTGTGCTAGCAGTGGATCTGTCTAGTCTCAAGCCCTGTGCTAGCAGTGGATCTGTCTAGTCTCAGCCGTTAGCGTGGTCTGTTAGTCTCAGCCCCGTGCTAGCAGTGGATCTGTCTAGTCTCAGCCCCTGTGCCAGCTCCCAGCCCTGTGCTAGCAGGATCTGTCTAGTCTCAGCCCTGTGCTAGCAGTGGATCTGTCTAGTCTCAGCCCTGTGCTAGCAGTGGATCTGTCTAGTCTCAGCCCTGTGCTAGCAGTGGATCTGTCTAGTCTCAGCCCTGTGCTAGCAGTGGATCTGTCTAGTCTCAGCCCTGTGCTAGCAGTGGATCTGTCTAGTCTCAGCCCTGTGCTAGCAGTGGATCTGTCTAGTCTCAGCCCTGTGCTAGCAGTGGATCTGTCTAGTCTCAGCCCTGTGCTAGCAGTGGATCTGTCTAGTCTCAGCCCTGTGCTAGCAGTGGATCTGTCTAGTCTCAGCCCTGTGCTAGCAGTGGATCTGTCTAGTCTCAGCCCTGTGCTAGCAGTGGATCTGTCTAGTCTCAGCCCTGTGCTAGCAGTGGATCTGTCTAGTCTCAGCCCTGTGTTAGCAGTGGATCTGTCTAGTCTCAGCCCTGTGCTAGCAGTGGATCTGTCTAGTCTCAGCCCTGTGCTAGCAGTGGATCTGTCTAGTCTCAGCCCGTGCTAGCAGTGGATCTGTCTAGTCTCAGCCCTGTGCTAGCAGTGGATCTGTCTAGTCTCAGCCCTGTGCTAGCAGTGGATCTGTCTAGTCTCAGCCCTGTGCTAGCAGTGGATCTGTCTAGTCTCAGCCCTGTGCTAGCAGTGGATCTGTCTAGTCTCAGCCCTGTGCTAGCAGTGGATCTGTCTAGTCTCAGCCCTGTGCTAGAAGTGGATCTGTCTAGTCTCAGCCCTGTGCTAGCAGTGGATCTGTCTAGTCTCAGCCCTGTGCTAGCAGTGGATCTGTCTAGTCTCAGCCCTGTGCTAGCAGTGGATCTGTCTAGTCTCAGCCCTGTGCTAGCAGTGGATCTGTCTAGTCTCAGCCCTGTGCTAGCAGTGGATCTGTCTAGTCTCAGCCCTGTGCTAGCAGTGGATCTGTCTAGTCTCAGCCCTGTGCTAGCAGTGGATCTGTCTAGTCTCAGCCCTGTGCTAGCAGTGGATCTGTCTAGTCTCAGCCCTGTGCTAGCAGTGGATCTGTCTAGTCTCAGCCCTGTGCTAGCAGTGGATCTGTCTAGTCTCAGCCCTGTGCTAGCAGTGGATCTGTCTAGTCTCAGCCCTGTGCTAGCAGTGGATCTGTCTAGTCTCAGCCCTGTGCTAGCAGTGGATCTGTCTAGTCTCAGCCCTGTGCTAGCAGTGGATCTGTCTAGTCTCAGCCCTGTGCTAGCAGTGGATCTGTCTAGTCTCAGCCCTGTGCTAGCAGTGGATCTGTCTAGTCTCAGCCCTGTGCTAGCAGTGGATCTGTCTAGTCTCAGCCCTGTGCTAGCAGTGGATCTGTCTAGTCTCAGCCCTGTGCTAGCAGTGGATCTGTCTAGTCTCAGCCCTGTGCTAGCAGTGGATCTGTCTAGTCTCAGCCCTGTGCTAGCAGTGGATCTGTCTAGTCTCAGCCCTGTGCTAGCAGTGGATCTGTCTAGTCTCAGCCCTGTGCTAGCAGTGGATCTGTCTAGTCTCAGCCCTGTGCTAGCAGTGGATCTGTCTAGTCTCAGCCCTGTGCTAGCAGTGGATCTGTCTAGTCTCAGCCCTGTGTTAGCAGTGGATCTGTCTAGTCTCAGCCCTGTGTTAGCAGTGGATCTGTCTAGTCTCAGCCCTGTGCTAGCAGTGGATCTGTCTAGTCTCAGCCCTGTGCTAGCAGTGGATCTGTCTAGTCTCAGCCCTGTGCTAGCAGTGGATCTGTCTAGTCTCAGCCCTGTGCTAGCAGTGGATCTGTCTAGTCTCAGCCCTGTGCTAGCAGTGGATCTGTCTAGTCTCAGCCCTGTGTTAGCAGTGGATCTGTCTAGTCTCAGCCCTGTGTTAGCAGTGGATCTGTCTAGTCTCAGCCCTGTGCTAGCAGTGGATCTGTCTAGTCTCAGCCCTGTGCTAGCAGTGGATCTGTCTAGTCTCAGCCCTGTGCTAGCAGTGGATCTGTCTAGTCTCAGCCCCGTGCTAGCAGTGGATCTGTCTAGTCTCAGCCCTGTGCTAGCAGTGGATCTGTCTAGTCTCAGCCCTGTGCTAGCAGTGGATCTGTCTAGTCTCAGCCCTGTGCTAGCAGTGGATCTGTCTAGTCTCCAGCCCTGTGCTAGCAGTGGATCTGTCTAGTCTCAGCCCTGTGCTAGCAAGTGGATCTGTCTAGTCTCAGCCCTGTGTTAGCAGTGGATCTGTCTAGTCTCAGCCCCTGTGCTAGCAGTGGATCTGTCCTAGTCTCAGCCCTGTGCTAGCAGTGGATCTGTCTAGTCTCAGCCCTGTGCTAGCAGTGGATCTGTCTAGTCTCAGCCCTGTGCTAGCAGTGGATCTGTCTAGTCTCAGCCCTGTGCTAGCAGTGGATCAGTCTAGTCTCAGCCCTGTGCTAGCAGTGGATCTGTCTAGTCTCAGCCCTGTGCTAGCAGTGGATCTGTCTTACTCAGCCCTGTGCTAGCAGTGGATCTGTCTAGTCTCAGCCCTGTGCTAGCAGTGGATCTGTCTAGTCTCAGCCCTGTGTTAGCAGTGGATCTGTCTAGTCTCAGCCCTGTGCTAGCAGTGGATCTGTCTAGTCTCAGCCCTGTGCTAGCAGTGGATCTGTCTAGTCTCAGCCCTGTGCTAGCAGTGGATCTGTCTAGTCTCAGCCCTGTGCTAGCAGTGGATCTGTCTAGTCTCAGCCCTGTGCTAGCAGTGGATCTGTCTAGTCTCAGCCCTGTGCTAGCAGTGGATCTGTCTAGTCTCAGCCCTGTGCTAGCAGTGGATCTGTCTAGTCTCAGCCCTGTGCTAGCAGTGGATCTGTCTAGTCTCAGCCCTGTGCTAGCAGTGGATCTGTCTAGTCTCAGCCCTGTGCTAGCATGGATCTGTCTAGTCTCAGCCCTGTGCTAGCAGTGGATCTGTCTAGTCTCAGCCCTGTGCTAGCAGTGGATCTGTCTAGTCTCAGCCCTGTGCTAGCAGTGGATCTGTCTAGTCTCAGCCCTGTGCTAGCAGTGGATCTGTCTAGTCTCAGCCCTGTGCTAGCAGTGGATCTGTCTAGTCTCAGCCCTGTGCTAGCAGTGGATCTGTCTAGTCTCAGCCCTGTGCTAGCAGTGGATCTGTCTAGTCTCAGCCCTGTGCTAGCAGTGGATCTGTCTAGTCTCAGCCCTGTGTTAGCAGTGATCTGTCTAGTCTCAGCCCTGTGCTAGCAGTGGATCTGTCTAGTCTCAGCCCTGTGCTAGCAGTGGATCTGTCTAGTCTCAGCCCTGTGCTAGCAGTGGATCTGTCTAGTCTCAGCCCTGTGCTAGCAGTGGATCTGTCTAGTCTCAGCCCTGTGTTAGCAGTGGATCTGTCTAGTCTCAGCCCTGTGCTAGCAGTGGATCTGTCTAGTCTCAGCCCTGTGCTTAGCAGTGGATCTGTCTAGTCTCAGCCCTGTGTTAGCAGTGGATCTGTCTAGTCTCAGCCCTGTGCTAAGTGGATCTGTCTAGTCTCAGCCCTGTGCTAGCAGTGGATCTGTCTAGTCTCAGCCCTGTGCTAGCAGTGGATCTGTCTAGTCTCAGCCCTGTGCTAGCAGTGGATCTGTCTAGTCTCAGCCCTGTGCTAGCAGTGGATCTGTCTAGTCCAGCCCTGTGCTAGCAGTGGATCTGTCTAGTCTCAGCCCTGTGTCAGCAGTGGATCTGTCTAGTCTCAGCCCTGTGCTAGCAGTGGATCTGTCTAGTCTCAGCCCCGTGCTAGCAGTGGATCTGTCTAGTCTCAGCCCTGTGCTAGCAGTGGATCTGTCTAGTCTCAGCCCTGTGCTAGCAGTGGATCTGTCTAGTTCAGCCCTGTGCTAGCAGTGGATCTGTCTAAGTCCTCAGCCCTGTGCTAGCAGTGGATCTGTCTAGTCTCAGCCCTTGCTAGCAGTGGATCTGTCTAAGTCCAGCCCTGTGCTAGCAGTGGATCTGTCTAGTCTCAGCCCTGTGCTAGCAGTGGATCTGTCTAGTCTCAGCCCTGTGCTAGCAGTGGATCTGTCTAGTCTCAGCCCTGTGCTAGCAGTGGATCTGTCTAGTCTCAGCCCTGTGCTAGCAGTGGATCGTCTAGTCCTCAGCCCTGTGCTAGCAGTGGATCTGTCTAGTCTCAGCCCTGTCTAGCAGTGGATCTGTTCTAGTCTCAGCCCTGTGCTAGCAGTGGATCTGTCTAGTCTCAGCCCTGTGCTAGCAGTGGATCTGTCTAGTCTCCAGCCCTGTGCTAGCAGTGGACTCTGTCTAGTCCAGCCCTGTGCCTAGCAGTGGATCTGTCTAGTCTCAGCCCTGTGCTAGCAGTGGATCTGTCTAGTCTCAGCCCGTTACAGGATTGTTAGCCAGCCTGTGCTAGCAGTGGATCTGTCTAGTCTCAGCCCTGTGCTAGCAGTGGATCTGTCTAGTCTCAGCCCTGTGCTAGCAGTGGATCTGTCTAGTCTCAGCCCTGTGCTAGCAGTGGATCTGTCTAGTCTCAGCCCTGTGCTAGCAGTGGATCTGTCTAGTCTCAGCCCTGTGCTAGCAGTGGATCTGTCTAGTCTCAGCCCTGTGTTAGCAGTGGATCTGTCTAGTCTCAGCCCTGTGCTAGCAGTGGATCTGTCTAGTCTCAGCCCTGTGCTAGCAGTGGATGCTGTCTAGTCTCAGCCCTGTGCTAGCAGTGGATCTGTCTAGTCTCAGCCCTGTGCTAGCAGTGGATCTGTCTAGTCTCAGCCCTGTGCTAGCAGTGGATCTGTCTAGTCTCAGCCCTGTGCTAGCAGTGGATCTGTCTAGTCTCAGCCCTGTGCTAGCAGTGGATCTGTCTAGTCTCAGCCCTGTGTTAGCAGTGGATCTGTCTAGTCTCAGCCCTGTGCCTAGCAGTGGATCTGTTCCTAGTCTCAGCCCTGTGCTAGCAAGTGGATCTGTCTAGTCTCAGCCCTGTGCTAGCAGTGGATCTGTCTAGTCTCAGCCCTGTGCTAGCAGTTGGATCTGTCCTAGTCTCAGCCCTGTGCTAGCAGTGGATCTGTCTAGTCTCAGCCCTGGTGCTAGCAAGTGGATCTGTCTAGTCTCAGCCCTGTGCTAGCAGTGGATCTGTCTAGTCTCAGCCCTGTGCTAGCAGTGGATCTGTCTAGTCTCAGCCCCTGTGCTAGCAGTGGATCTGTCTAGTCTCCAGCCCTGTGCTAGCAAGTGGATCTGTCTAGTCTCAGCCCTGTGCTAGCAGTGGATCTGTCTAGTCTCAGCCCTGTGCTAGCAGTGGATCTGTCTAGTCTCAGCCCTGTGCTAGCAGTGGATCTGTCTAGTCTCAGCCCTGTGCTAGCAGTGGATGTCTAGTCCTCAGCCCCGTGCTAGCAGTGGATCCTGTCTAGTCTCAGCCCTGTGCTAGCAGTGGAATCTGTCTAGTCTCAGCCCTGTGCTAGCAGTGGATCTGTCTAGTCTCAGCCCTGTGCTAGCAGTGGATCTGTCTAGTCTCAGCCCTGTGCTAGCAGTGGATCTGTCTAGTCTCAGCCCTGTGCTAGCAGTGGATCTGTCTAGTCTCAGCCCTGTGCTAGCAGTGGATCTGTCTAGTCTCAGCCCTGGTGCTAGCAGTGGATCTGTCTAGTCTCAGCCCTGTGCTTAGCAGTGGATCTGTCTAGTCTCAGCCCCTGTGCTAGCAAGTGGACTGTCTAGTCTCAGCCTGTGCTAGCAGTGGATCTGTCAGTCTCAGCCTGTGCTAGCAGTGATCTGTCTGTCTCAGCCCTGTGCTAGCAGTGGATCTGTCTAGTCTCAGCCCTGTGCTTAGCAGTGGATCTGTCTAGTCTCAGCCTGTGCTAGCAGTGGATCGTCTAGTCTAGCCCTTGAGCAGTGGATCCTGTCTGAGTCCAGCCTGTGCTAGCAGTGGATCTGTCTAGTCTCAGCCCTGTGCTAGCAGTTGGATCTGTCTAGTCCTCAGCCCTGTGCTAGCAGTGGATCTGTCTAGTCTCAGCCTGTGCTAGCAGTGGATCTGTCTAGTCTCAGCCCTGTGCTAGCAGTGGATCTGTCTAGTCTCAGCCCTGTGCTAGCAGTGGATCTGTCTAGTCTCAGCCCTGTGCTAGCAGTGGATCTGTCTAGTCTCAGCCCTGTGCTAGCAGTGGATCTGTCTAGTCTCAGCCCTGTGCTAGCAGTGGATCTGTCTAGTCTCAGCCCTGTGCTAGCAGTGGATCTGTCTAGTCTCAGCCCTGTGCTAGCAGTGGATCTGTCTAGTCTCAGCCCTGTGCTAGCAGTGGATCTGTCTAGTCTCAGCCCTGTGCTAGCAGTGGATCTGTCTAGTCTCAGCCCTGTGCTAGCAGTGGATCTGTCTAGTCTCAGCCCTGTGCTAGCAGTGGATCTGTCTAGTCTCAGCCCTGTGCTAGCAGTGGATCTGTCTAGTCTCAGCCCTGTGCTAGCAGTGGATCTGTCTAGTCTCAGCCCTGTGCTAGCAGTGGATCTGTCTAGTCTCAGCCCTGTGCTAGCAGTGGATCTGTCTAGTCTCAGCCCTGTGCTAGCAGTGGATCTGTCTAGTCTCAGCCCTGTGCTAGCAGTGGATCTGTCTAGTCTCAGCCCTGTGCTAGCAGTGGATCTGTCTAGTCTCAGCCCTGTGCTAGCAGTGGATCTGTCTAGTCTCAGCCCTGTGCTAGCAGTGGATCTGTCTAGTCTCAGCCCTGTGCTAGCAGTGGATCTGTCTAGTCTCAGCCCTGTGCTAGCAGTGGATCTGTCTAGTCTCAGCCCTGTGCTAGCAGTGGATCTGTCTAGTCTCAGCCCTGTGCTAGCAGTGGATCTGTCTAGTCTCAGCCCTGTGCTAGCAGTGGATCTGTCTAGTCTCAGCCCTGTGCTAGCAGTGGATCTGTCTAGTCTCAGCCCTGTGCTAGCAGTGGATCTGTCTAGTCTCAGCCCTGTGCTAGCAGTGGATCTGTCTAGTCTCAGCCCTGTGCTAGCAGTGGATCTGTCTAGTCTCAGCCCTGTGCTAGCAGTGGATCTGTCTAGTCTCAGCCCTGTGCTAGCAGTGGATCTGTCTAGTCTCAGCCCTGTGCTAGCAGTGGATCTGTCTAGTCTCAGCCCTGTGCTAGCAGTGGATCTGTCTAGTCTCAGCCCTGTGCTAGCAGTGGATCTGTCTAGTCTCAGCCCTGTGCTAGCAGTGGATCTGTCTAGTCTCAGCCCTGTGCTAGCAGTGGATCTGTCTAGTCTCAGCCCTGTGCTAGCAGTGGATCTGTCTAGTCTCAGCCCTGTGCTAGCAGTGGATCTGTCTAGTCTCAGCCCTGTGCTAGCAGTGGATCTGTCTAGTCTCAGCCCTGTGCTAGCAGTGGATCTGTCTAGTCTCAGCCCTGTGCTAGCAGTGGATCTGTCTAGTCTCAGCCCTGTGCTAGCAGTGGATCTGTCTAGTCTCAGCCCTGTGCTAGCAGTGGATCTGTCTAGTCTCAGCCCTGTGCTAGCAGTGGATCTGTCTAGTCTCAGCCCTGTGCTAGCAGTGGATCTGTCTAGTCTCAGCCCTGTGCTAGCAGTGGATCTGTCTAGTCTCAGCCCTGTGCTAGCAGTGGATCTGTCTAGTCTCAGCCCTGTGCTAGCAGTGGATCTGTCTAGTCTCAGCCCTGTGCTAGCAGTGGATCTGTCTAGTCTCAGCCCTGTGCTAGCAGTGGATCTGTCTAGTCTCAGCCCTGTGCTAGCAGTGGATCTGTCTAGTCTCAGCCCTGTGCTAGCAGTGGATCTGTCTAGTCTCAGCCCTGTGCTAGCAGTGGATCTGTCTAGTCTCAGCCCTGTGCTAGCAGTGGATCTGTCTAGTCTCAGCCCTGTGCTAGCAGTGGATCTGTCTAGTCTCAGCCCTGTGCTAGCAGTGGATCTGTCTAGTCTCAGCCCTGTGCTAGCAGTGGATCTGTCTAGTCTCAGCCCTGTGCTAGCAGTGGATCTGTCTAGTCTCAGCCCTGTGCTAGCAGTGGATCTGTCTAGTCTCAGCCCTGTGCTAGCAGTGGATCTGTCTAGTCTCAGCCCTGTGCTAGCAGTGGATCTGTCTAGTCTCAGCCCTGTGCTAGCAGTGGATCTGTCTAGTCTCAGCCCTGTGCTAGCAGTGGATCTGTCTAGTCTCAGCCCTGTGCTAGCAGTGGATCTGTCTAGTCTCAGCCCTGTGCTAGCAGTGGATCTGTCTAGTCTCAGCCCTGTGCTAGCAGTGGATCTGTCTAGTCTCAGCCCTGTGCTAGCAGTGGATCTGTCTAGTCTCAGCCCTGTGCTAGCAGTGGATCTGTCTAGTCTCAGCCCTGTGCTAGCAGTGGATCTGTCTAGTCTCAGCCCTGTGCTAGCAGTGGATCTGTCTAGTCTCAGCCCTGTGCTAGCAGTGGATCTGTCTAGTCTCAGCCCTGTGCTAGCAGTGGATCTGTCTAGTCTCAGCCCTGTGCTAGCAGTGGATCTGTCTAGTCTCAGCCCTGTGCTAGCAGTGGATCTGTCTAGTCTCAGCCCTGTGCTAGCAGTGGATCTGTCTAGTCTCAGCCCTGTGCTAGCAGTGGATCTGTCTAGTCTCAGCCCTGTGCTAGCAGTGGATCTGTCTAGTCTCAGCCCTGTGCTAGCAGTGGATCTGTCTAGTCTCAGCCCTGTGCTAGCAGTGGATCTGTCTAGTCTCAGCCCTGTGCTAGCAGTGGATCTGTCTAGTCTCAGCCCTGTGCTAGCAGTGGATCTGTCTAGTCTCAGCCCTGTGCTAGCAGTGGATCTGTCTAGTCTCAGCCCTGTGCTAGCAGTGGATCTGTCTAGTCTCAGCCCTGTGCTAGCAGTGGATCTGTCTAGTCTCAGCCCTGTGCTAGCAGTGGATCTGTCTAGTCTCAGCCCTGTGCTAGCAGTGGATCTGTCTAGTCTCAGCCCTGTGCTAGCAGTGGATCTGTCTAGTCTCAGCCCTGTGCTAGCAGTGGATCTGTCTAGTCTCAGCCCTGTGCTAGCAGTGGATCTGTCTAGTCTCAGCCCTGTGCTAGCAGTGGATCTGTCTAGTCTCAGCCCTGTGCTAGCAGTGGATCTGTCTAGTCTCAGCCCTGTGCTAGCAGTGGATCTGTCTAGTCTCAGCCCTGTGCTAGCAGTGGATCTGTCTAGTCTCAGCCCTGTGCTAGCAGTGGATCTGTCTAGTCTCAGCCCTGTGCTAGCAGTGGATCTGTCTAGTCTCAGCCCTGTGCTAGCAGTGGATCTGTCTAGTCTCAGCCCTGTGCTAGCAGTGGATCTGTCTAGTCTCAGCCCTGTGCTAGCAGTGGATCTGTCTAGTCTCAGCCCTGTGCTAGCAGTGGATCTGTCTAGTCTCAGCCCTGTGCTAGCAGTGGATCTGTCTAGTCTCAGCCCTGTGCTAGCAGTGGATCTGTCTAGTCTCAGCCCTGTGCTAGCAGTGGATCTGTCTAGTCTCAGCCCTGTGCTAGCAGTGGATCTGTCTAGTCTCAGCCCTGTGCTAGCAGTGGATCTGTCTAGTCTCAGCCCTGTGCTAGCAGTGGATCTGTCTAGTCTCAGCCCTGTGCTAGCAGTGGATCTGTCTAGTCTCAGCCCTGTGCTAGCAGTGGATCTGTCTAGTCTCAGCCCTGTGCTAGCAGTGGATCTGTCTAGTCTCAGCCCTGTGCTAGCAGTGGATCTGTCTAGTCTCAGCCCTGTGCTAGCAGTGGATCTGTCTAGTCTCAGCCCTGTGCTAGCAGTGGATCTGTCTAGTCTCAGCCCTGTGCTAGCAGTGGATCTGTCTAGTCTCAGCCCTGTGCTAGCAGTGGATCTGTCTAGTCTCAGCCCTGTGCTAGCAGTGGATCTGTCTAGTCTCAGCCCTGTGCTAGCAGTGGATCTGTCTAGTCTCAGCCCTGTGCTAGCAGTGGATCTGTCTAGTCTCAGCCCTGTGCTAGCAGTGGATCTGTCTAGTCTCAGCCCTGTGCTAGCAGTGGATCTGTCTAGTCTCAGCCCTGTGCTAGCAGTGGATCTGTCTAGTCTCAGCCCTGTGCTAGCAGTGGATCTGTCTAGTCTCAGCCCTGTGCTAGCAGTGGATCTGTCTAGTCTCAGCCCTGTGCTAGCAGTGGATCTGTCTAGTCTCAGCCCTGTGCTAGCAGTGGATCTGTCTAGTCTCAGCCCTGTGCTAGCAGTGGATCTGTCTAGTCTCAGCCCTGTGCTAGCAGTGGATCTGTCTAGTCTCAGCCCTGTGCTAGCAGTGGATCTGTCTAGTCTCAGCCCTGTGCTAGCAGTGGATCTGTCTAGTCTCAGCCCTGTGCTAGCAGTGGATCTGTCTAGTCTCAGCCCTGTGCTAGCAGTGGATCTGTCTAGTCTCAGCCCTGTGCTAGCAGTGGATCTGTCTAGTCTCAGCCCTGTGCTAGCAGTGGATCTGTCTAGTCTCAGCCCTGTGCTAGCAGTGGATCTGTCTAGTCTCAGCCCTGTGCTAGCAGTGGATCTGTCTAGTCTCAGCCCTGTGCTAGCAGTGGATCTGTCTAGTCTCAGCCCTGTGCTAGCAGTGGATCTGTCTAGTCTCAGCCCTGTGCTAGCAGTGGATCTGTCTAGTCTCAGCCCTGTGCTAGCAGTGGATCTGTCTAGTCTCAGCCCTGTGCTAGCAGTGGATCTGTCTAGTCTCAGCCCTGTGCTAGCAGTGGATCTGTCTAGTCTCAGCCCTGTGCTAGCAGTGGATCTGTCTAGTCTCAGCCCTGTGCTAGCAGTGGATCTGTCTAGTCTCAGCCCTGTGCTAGCAGTGGATCTGTCTAGTCTCAGCCCTGTGCTAGCAGTGGATCTGTCTAGTCTCAGCCCTGTGCTAGCAGTGGATCTGTCTAGTCTCAGCCCTGTGCTAGCAGTGGATCTGTCTAGTCTCAGCCCTGTGCTAGCAGTGGATCTGTCTAGTCTCAGCCCTGTGCTAGCAGTGGATCTGTCTAGTCTCAGCCCTGTGCTAGCAGTGGATCTGTCTAGTCTCAGCCCTGTGCTAGCAGTGGATCTGTCTAGTCTCAGCCCTGTGCTAGCAGTGGATCTGTCTAGTCTCAGCCCTGTGCTAGCAGTGGATCTGTCTAGTCTCAGCCCTGTGCTAGCAGTGGATCTGTCTAGTCTCAGCCCTGTGCTAGCAGTGGATCTGTCTAGTCTCAGCCCTGTGCTAGCAGTGGATCTGTCTAGTCTCAGCCCTGTGCTAGCAGTGGATCTGTCTAGTCTCAGCCCTGTGCTAGCAGTGGATCTGTCTAGTCTCAGCCCTGTGCTAGCAGTGGATCTGTCTAGTCTCAGCCCTGTGCTAGCAGTGGATCTGTCTAGTCTCAGCCCTGTGCTAGCAGTGGATCTGTCTAGTCTCAGCCCTGTGCTAGCAGTGGATCTGTCTAGTCTCAGCCCTGTGCTAGCAGTGGATCTGTCTAGTCTCAGCCCTGTGCTAGCAGTGGATCTGTCTAGTCTCAGCCCTGTGCTAGCAGTGGATCTGTCTAGTCTCAGCCCTGTGCTAGCAGTGGATCTGTCTAGTCTCAGCCCTGTGCTAGCAGTGGATCTGTCTAGTCTCAGCCCTGTGCTAGCAGTGGATCTGTCTAGTCTCAGCCCTGTGCTAGCAGTGGATCTGTCTAGTCTCAGCCCTGTGCTAGCAGTGGATCTGTCTAGTCTCAGCCCTGTGCTAGCAGTGGATCTGTCTAGTCTCAGCCCTGTGCTAGCAGTGGATCTGTCTAGTCTCAGCCCTGTGCTAGCAGTGGATCTGTCTAGTCTCAGCCCTGTGCTAGCAGTGGATCTGTCTAGTCTCAGCCCTGTGCTAGCAGTGGATCTGTCTAGTCTCAGCCCTGTGCTAGCAGTGGATCTGTCTAGTCTCAGCCCTGTGCTAGCAGTGGATCTGTCTAGTCTCAGCCCTGTGCTAGCAGTGGATCTGTCTAGTCTCAGCCCTGTGCTAGCAGTGGATCTGTCTAGTCTCAGCCCTGTGCTAGCAGTGGATCTGTCTAGTCTCAGCCCTGTGCTAGCAGTGGATCTGTCTAGTCTCAGCCCTGTGCTAGCAGTGGATCTGTCTAGTCTCAGCCCTGTGCTAGCAGTGGATCTGTCTAGTCTCAGCCCTGTGCTAGCAGTGGATCTGTCTAGTCTCAGCCCTGTGCTAGCAGTGGATCTGTCTAGTCTCAGCCCTGTGCTAGCAGTGGATCTGTCTAGTCTCAGCCCTGTGCTAGCAGTGGATCTGTCTAGTCTCAGCCCTGTGCTAGCAGTGGATCTGTCTAGTCTCAGCCCTGTGCTAGCAGTGGATCTGTCTAGTCTCAGCCCTGTGCTAGCAGTGGATCTGTCTAGTCTCAGCCCTGTGCTAGCAGTGGATCTGTCTAGTCTCAGCCCTGTGCTAGCAGTGGATCTGTCTAGTCTCAGCCCTGTGCTAGCAGTGGATCTGTCTAGTCTCAGCCCTGTGCTAGCAGTGGATCTGTCTAGTCTCAGCCCTGTGCTAGCAGTGGATCTGTCTAGTCTCAGCCCTGTGCTAGCAGTGGATCTGTCTAGTCTCAGCCCTGTGCTAGCAGTGGATCTGTCTAGTCTCAGCCCTGTGCTAGCAGTGGATCTGTCTAGTCTCAGCCCTGTGCTAGCAGTGGATCTGTCTAGTCTCAGCCCTGTGCTAGCAGTGGATCTGTCTAGTCTCAGCCCTGTGCTAGCAGTGGATCTGTCTAGTCTCAGCCCTGTGCTAGCAGTGGATCTGTCTAGTCTCAGCCCTGTGCTAGCAGTGGATCTGTCTAGTCTCAGCCCTGTGCTAGCAGTGGATCTGTCTAGTCTCAGCCCTGTGCTAGCAGTGGATCTGTCTAGTCTCAGCCCTGTGCTAGCAGTGGATCTGTCTAGTCTCAGCCCTGTGCTAGCAGTGGATCTGTCTAGTCTCAGCCCTGTGCTAGCAGTGGATCTGTCTAGTCTCAGCCCTGTGCTAGCAGTGGATCTGTCTAGTCTCAGCCCTGTGCTAGCAGTGGATCTGTCTAGTCTCAGCCCTGTGCTAGCAGTGGATCTGTCTAGTCTCAGCCCTGTGCTAGCAGTGGATCTGTCTAGTCTCAGCCCTGTGCTAGCAGTGGATCTGTCTAGTCTCAGCCCTGTGCTAGCAGTGGATCTGTCTAGTCTCAGCCCTGTGCTAGCAGTGGATCTGTCTAGTCTCAGCCCTGTGCTAGCAGTGGATCTGTCTAGTCTCAGCCCTGTGCTAGCAGTGGATCTGTCTAGTCTCAGCCCTGTGCTAGCAGTGGATCTGTCTAGTCTCAGCCCTGTGCTAGCAGTGGATCTGTCTAGTCTCAGCCCTGTGCTAGCAGTGGATCTGTCTAGTCTCAGCCCTGTGCTAGCAGTGGATCTGTCTAGTCTCAGCCCTGTGCTAGCAGTGGATCTGTCTAGTCTCAGCCCTGTGCTAGCAGTGGATCTGTCTAGTCTCAGCCCTGTGCTAGCAGTGGATCTGTCTAGTCTCAGCCCTGTGCTAGCAGTGGATCTGTCTAGTCTCAGCCCTGTGCTAGCAGTGGATCTGTCTAGTCTCAGCCCTGTGCTAGCAGTGGATCTGTCTAGTCTCAGCCCTGTGCTAGCAGTGGATCTGTCTAGTCTCAGCCCTGTGCTAGCAGTGGATCTGTCTAGTCTCAGCCCTGTGCTAGCAGTGGATCTGTCTAGTCTCAGCCCTGTGCTAGCAGTGGATCTGTCTAGTCTCAGCCCTGTGCTAGCAGTGGATCTGTCTAGTCTCAGCCCTGTGCTAGCAGTGGATCTGTCTAGTCTCAGCCCTGTGCTAGCAGTGGATCTGTCTAGTCTCAGCCCTGTGCTAGCAGTGGATCTGTCTAGTCTCAGCCCTGTGCTAGCAGTGGATCTGTCTAGTCTCAGCCCTGTGCTAGCAGTGGATCTGTCTAGTCTCAGCCCTGTGCTAGCAGTGGATCTGTCTAGTCTCAGCCCTGTGCTAGCAGTGGATCTGTCTAGTCTCAGCCCTGTGCTAGCAGTGGATCTGTCTAGTCTCAGCCCTGTGCTAGCAGTGGATCTGTCTAGTCTCAGCCCTGTGCTAGCAGTGGATCTGTCTAGTCTCAGCCCTGTGCTAGCAGTGGATCTGTCTAGTCTCAGCCCTGTGCTAGCAGTGGATCTGTCTAGTCTCAGCCCTGTGCTAGCAGTGGATCTGTCTAGTCTCAGCCCTGTGCTAGCAGTGGATCTGTCTAGTCTCAGCCCTGTGCTAGCAGTGGATCTGTCTAGTCTCAGCCCTGTGCTAGCAGTGGATCTGTCTAGTCTCAGCCCTGTGCTAGCAGTGGATCTGTCTAGTCTCAGCCCTGTGCTAGCAGTGGATCTGTCTAGTCTCAGCCCTGTGCTAGCAGTGGATCTGTCTAGTCTCAGCCCTGTGCTAGCAGTGGATCTGTCTAGTCTCAGCCCTGTGCTAGCAGTGGATCTGTCTAGTCTCAGCCCTGTGCTAGCAGTGGATCTGTCTAGTCTCAGCCCTGTGCTAGCAGTGGATCTGTCTAGTCTCAGCCCTGTGCTAGCAGTGGATCTGTCTAGTCTCAGCCCTGTGCTAGCAGTGGATCTGTCTAGTCTCAGCCCTGTGCTAGCAGTGGATCTGTCTAGTCTCAGCCCTGTGCTAGCAGTGGATCTGTCTAGTCTCAGCCCTGTGCTAGCAGTGGATCTGTCTAGTCTCAGCCCTGTGCTAGCAGTGGATCTGTCTAGTCTCAGCCCTGTGCTAGCAGTGGATCTGTCTAGTCTCAGCCCTGTGCTAGCAGTGGATCTGTCTAGTCTCAGCCCTGTGCTAGCAGTGGATCTGTCTAGTCTCAGCCCTGTGCTAGCAGTGGATCTGTCTAGTCTCAGCCCTGTGCTAGCAGTGGATCTGTCTAGTCTCAGCCCTGTGCTAGCAGTGGATCTGTCTAGTCTCAGCCCTGTGCTAGCAGTGGATCTGTCTAGTCTCAGCCCTGTGCTAGCAGTGGATCTGTCTAGTCTCAGCCCTGTGCTAGCAGTGGATCTGTCTAGTCTCAGCCCTGTGCTAGCAGTGGATCTGTCTAGTCTCAGCCCTGTGCTAGCAGTGGATCTGTCTAGTCTCAGCCCTGTGCTAGCAGTGGATCTGTCTAGTCTCAGCCCTGTGCTAGCAGTGGATCTGTCTAGTCTCAGCCCTGTGCTAGCAGTGGATCTGTCTAGTCTCAGCCCTGTGCTAGCAGTGGATCTGTCTAGTCTCAGCCCTGTGCTAGCAGTGGATCTGTCTAGTCTCAGCCCTGTGCTAGCAGTGGATCTGTCTAGTCTCAGCCCTGTGCTAGCAGTGGATCTGTCTAGTCTCAGCCCTGTGCTAGCAGTGGATCTGTCTAGTCTCAGCCCTGTGCTAGCAGTGGATCTGTCTAGTCTCAGCCCTGTGCTAGCAGTGGATCTGTCTAGTCTCAGCCCTGTGCTAGCAGTGGATCTGTCTAGTCTCAGCCCTGTGCTAGCAGTGGATCTGTCTAGTCTCAGCCCTGTGCTAGCAGTGGATCTGTCTAGTCTCAGCCCTGTGCTAGCAGTGGATCTGTCTAGTCTCAGCCCTGTGCTAGCAGTGGATCTGTCTAGTCTCAGCCCTGTGCTAGCAGTGGATCTGTCTAGTCTCAGCCCTGTGCTAGCAGTGGATCTGTCTAGTCTCAGCCCTGTGCTAGCAGTGGATCTGTCTAGTCTCAGCCCTGTGCTAGCAGTGGATCTGTCTAGTCTCAGCCCTGTGCTAGCAGTGGATCTGTCTAGTCTCAGCCCTGTGCTAGCAGTGGATCTGTCTAGTCTCAGCCCTGTGCTAGCAGTGGATCTGTCTAGTCTCAGCCCTGTGCTAGCAGTGGATCTGTCTAGTCTCAGCCCTGTGCTAGCAGTGGATCTGTCTAGTCTCAGCCCTGTGCTAGCAGTGGATCTGTCTAGTCTCAGCCCTGTGCTAGCAGTGGATCTGTCTAGTCTCAGCCCTGTGCTAGCAGTGGATCTGTCTAGTCTCAGCCCTGTGCTAGCAGTGGATCTGTCTAGTCTCAGCCCTGTGCTAGCAGTGGATCTGTCTAGTCTCAGCCCTGTGCTAGCAGTGGATCTGTCTAGTCTCAGCCCTGTGCTAGCAGTGGATCTGTCTAGTCTCAGCCCTGTGCTAGCAGTGGATCTGTCTAGTCTCAGCCCTGTGCTAGCAGTGGATCTGTCTAGTCTCAGCCCTGTGCTAGCAGTGGATCTGTCTAGTCTCAGCCCTGTGCTAGCAGTGGATCTGTCTAGTCTCAGCCCTGTGCTAGCAGTGGATCTGTCTAGTCTCAGCCCTGTGCTAGCAGTGGATCTGTCTAGTCTCAGCCCTGTGCTAGCAGTGGATCTGTCTAGTCTCAGCCCTGTGCTAGCAGTGGATCTGTCTAGTCTCAGCCCTGTGCTAGCAGTGGATCTGTCTAGTCTCAGCCCTGTGCTAGCAGTGGATCTGTCTAGTCTCAGCCCTGTGCTAGCAGTGGATCTGTCTAGTCTCAGCCCTGTGCTAGCAGTGGATCTGTCTAGTCTCAGCCCTGTGCTAGCAGTGGATCTGTCTAGTCTCAGCCCTGTGCTAGCAGTGGATCTGTCTAGTCTCAGCCCTGTGCTAGCAGTGGATCTGTCTAGTCTCAGCCCTGTGCTAGCAGTGGATCTGTCTAGTCTCAGCCCTGTGCTAGCAGTGGATCTGTCTAGTCTCAGCCCTGTGCTAGCAGTGGATCTGTCTAGTCTCAGCCCTGTGCTAGCAGTGGATCTGTCTAGTCTCAGCCCTGTGCTAGCAGTGGATCTGTCTAGTCTCAGCCCTGTGCTAGCAGTGGATCTGTCTAGTCTCAGCCCTGTGCTAGCAGTGGATCTGTCTAGTCTCAGCCCTGTGCTAGCAGTGGATCTGTCTAGTCTCAGCCCTGTGCTAGCAGTGGATCTGTCTAGTCTCAGCCCTGTGCTAGCAGTGGATCTGTCTAGTCTCAGCCCTGTGCTAGCAGTGGATCTGTCTAGTCTCAGCCCTGTGCTAGCAGTGGATCTGTCTAGTCTCAGCCCTGTGCTAGCAGTGGATCTGTCTAGTCTCAGCCCTGTGCTAGCAGTGGATCTGTCTAGTCTCAGCCCTGTGCTAGCAGTGGATCTGTCTAGTCTCAGCCCTGTGCTAGCAGTGGATCTGTCTAGTCTCAGCCCTGTGCTAGCAGTGGATCTGTCTAGTCTCAGCCCTGTGCTAGCAGTGGATCTGTCTAGTCTCAGCCCTGTGCTAGCAGTGGATCTGTCTAGTCTCAGCCCTGTGCTAGCAGTGGATCTGTCTAGTCTCAGCCCTGTGCTAGCAGTGGATCTGTCTAGTCTCAGCCCTGTGCTAGCAGTGGATCTGTCTAGTCTCAGCCCTGTGCTAGCAGTGGATCTGTCTAGTCTCAGCCCTGTGCTAGCAGTGGATCTGTCTAGTCTCAGCCCTGTGCTAGCAGTGGATCTGTCTAGTCTCAGCCCTGTGCTAGCAGTGGATCTGTCTAGTCTCAGCCCTGTGCTAGCAGTGGATCTGTCTAGTCTCAGCCCTGTGCTAGCAGTGGATCTGTCTAGTCTCAGCCCTGTGCTAGCAGTGGATCTGTCTAGTCTCAGCCCTGTGCTAGCAGTGGATCTGTCTAGTCTCAGCCCTGTGCTAGCAGTGGATCTGTCTAGTCTCAGCCCTGTGCTAGCAGTGGATCTGTCTAGTCTCAGCCCTGTGCTAGCAGTGGATCTGTCTAGTCTCAGCCCTGTGCTAGCAGTGGATCTGTCTAGTCTCAGCCCTGTGCTAGCAGTGGATCTGTCTAGTCTCAGCCCTGTGCTAGCAGTGGATCTGTCTAGTCTCAGCCCTGTGCTAGCAGTGGATCTGTCTAGTCTCAGCCCTGTGCTAGCAGTGGATCTGTCTAGTCTCAGCCCTGTGCTAGCAGTGGATCTGTCTAGTCTCAGCCCTGTGCTAGCAGTGGATCTGTCTAGTCTCAGCCCTGTGCTAGCAGTGGATCTGTCTAGTCTCAGCCCTGTGCTAGCAGTGGATCTGTCTAGTCTCAGCCCTGTGCTAGCAGTGGATCTGTCTAGTCTCAGCCCTGTGCTAGCAGTGGATCTGTCTAGTCTCAGCCCTGTGCTAGCAGTGGATCTGTCTAGTCTCAGCCCTGTGCTAGCAGTGGATCTGTCTAGTCTCAGCCCTGTGCTAGCAGTGGATCTGTCTAGTCTCAGCCCTGTGCTAGCAGTGGATCTGTCTAGTCTCAGCCCTGTGCTAGCAGTGGATCTGTCTAGTCTCAGCCCTGTGCTAGCAGTGGATCTGTCTAGTCTCAGCCCTGTGCTAGCAGTGGATCTGTCTAGTCTCAGCCCTGTGCTAGCAGTGGATCTGTCTAGTCTCAGCCCTGTGCTAGCAGTGGATCTGTCTAGTCTCAGCCCTGTGCTAGCAGTGGATCTGTCTAGTCTCAGCCCTGTGCTAGCAGTGGATCTGTCTAGTCTCAGCCCTGTGCTAGCAGTGGATCTGTCTAGTCTCAGCCCTGTGCTAGCAGTGGATCTGTCTAGTCTCAGCCCTGTGCTAGCAGTGGATCTGTCTAGTCTCAGCCCTGTGCTAGCAGTGGATCTGTCTAGTCTCAGCCCTGTGCTAGCAGTGGATCTGTCTAGTCTCAGCCCTGTGCTAGCAGTGGATCTGTCTAGTCTCAGCCCTGTGCTAGCAGTGGATCTGTCTAGTCTCAGCCCTGTGCTAGCAGTGGATCTGTCTAGTCTCAGCCCTGTGCTAGCAGTGGATCTGTCTAGTCTCAGCCCTGTGCTAGCAGTGGATCTGTCTAGTCTCAGCCCTGTGCTAGCAGTGGATCTGTCTAGTCTCAGCCCTGTGCTAGCAGTGGATCTGTCTAGTCTCAGCCCTGTGCTAGCAGTGGATCTGTCTAGTCTCAGCCCTGTGCTAGCAGTGGATCTGTCTAGTCTCAGCCCTGTGCTAGCAGTGGATCTGTCTAGTCTCAGCCCTGTGCTAGCAGTGGATCTGTCTAGTCTCAGCCCTGTGCTAGCAGTGGATCTGTCTAGTCTCAGCCCTGTGCTAGCAGTGGATCTGTCTAGTCTCAGCCCTGTGCTAGCAGTGGATCTGTCTAGTCTCAGCCCTGTGCTAGCAGTGGATCTGTCTAGTCTCAGCCCTGTGCTAGCAGTGGATCTGTCTAGTCTCAGCCCTGTGCTAGCAGTGGATCTGTCTAGTCTCAGCCCTGTGCTAGCAGTGGATCTGTCTAGTCTCAGCCCTGTGCTAGCAGTGGATCTGTCTAGTCTCAGCCCTGTGCTAGCAGTGGATCTGTCTAGTCTCAGCCCTGTGCTAGCAGTGGATCTGTCTAGTCTCAGCCCTGTGCTAGCAGTGGATCTGTCTAGTCTCAGCCCTGTGCTAGCAGTGGATCTGTCTAGTCTCAGCCCTGTGCTAGCAGTGGATCTGTCTAGTCTCAGCCCTGTGCTAGCAGTGGATCTGTCTAGTCTCAGCCCTGTGCTAGCAGTGGATCTGTCTAGTCTCAGCCCTGTGCTAGCAGTGGATCTGTCTAGTCTCAGCCCTGTGCTAGCAGTGGATCTGTCTAGTCTCAGCCCTGTGCTAGCAGTGGATCTGTCTAGTCTCAGCCCTGTGCTAGCAGTGGATCTGTCTAGTCTCAGCCCTGTGCTAGCAGTGGATCTGTCTAGTCTCAGCCCTGTGCTAGCAGTGGATCTGTCTAGTCTCAGCCCTGTGCTAGCAGTGGATCTGTCTAGTCTCAGCCCTGTGCTAGCAGTGGATCTGTCTAGTCTCAGCCCTGTGCTAGCAGTGGATCTGTCTAGTCTCAGCCCTGTGCTAGCAGTGGATCTGTCTAGTCTCAGCCCTGTGCTAGCAGTGGATCTGTCTAGTCTCAGCCCTGTGCTAGCAGTGGATCTGTCTAGTCTCAGCCCTGTGCTAGCAGTGGATCTGTCTAGTCTCAGCCCTGTGCTAGCAGTGGATCTGTCTAGTCTCAGCCCTGTGCTAGCAGTGGATCTGTCTAGTCTCAGCCCTGTGCTAGCAGTGGATCTGTCTAGTCTCAGCCCTGTGCTAGCAGTGGATCTGTCTAGTCTCAGCCCTGTGCTAGCAGTGGATCTGTCTAGTCTCAGCCCTGTGCTAGCAGTGGATCTGTCTAGTCTCAGCCCTGTGCTAGCAGTGGATCTGTCTAGTCTCAGCCCTGTGCTAGCAGTGGATCTGTCTAGTCTCAGCCCTGTGCTAGCAGTGGATCTGTCTAGTCTCAGCCCTGTGCTAGCAGTGGATCTGTCTAGTCTCAGCCCTGTGCTAGCAGTGGATCTGTCTAGTCTCAGCCCTGTGCTAGCAGTGGATCTGTCTAGTCTCAGCCCTGTGCTAGCAGTGGATCTGTCTAGTCTCAGCCCTGTGCTAGCAGTGGATCTGTCTAGTCTCAGCCCTGTGCTAGCAGTGGATCTGTCTAGTCTCAGCCCTGTGCTAGCAGTGGATCTGTCTAGTCTCAGCCCTGTGCTAGCAGTGGATCTGTCTAGTCTCAGCCCTGTGCTAGCAGTGGATCTGTCTAGTCTCAGCCCTGTGCTAGCAGTGGATCTGTCTAGTCTCAGCCCTGTGCTAGCAGTGGATCTGTCTAGTCTCAGCCCTGTGCTAGCAGTGGATCTGTCTAGTCTCAGCCCTGTGCTAGCAGTGGATCTGTCTAGTCTCAGCCCTGTGCTAGCAGTGGATCTGTCTAGTCTCAGCCCTGTGCTAGCAGTGGATCTGTCTAGTCTCAGCCCTGTGCTAGCAGTGGATCTGTCTAGTCTCAGCCCTGTGCTAGCAGTGGATCTGTCTAGTCTCAGCCCTGTGCTAGCAGTGGATCTGTCTAGTCTCAGCCCTGTGCTAGCAGTGGATCTGTCTAGTCTCAGCCCTGTGCTAGCAGTGGATCTGTCTAGTCTCAGCCCTGTGCTAGCAGTGGATCTGTCTAGTCTCAGCCCTGTGCTAGCAGTGGATCTGTCTAGTCTCAGCCCTGTGCTAGCAGTGGATCTGTCTAGTCTCAGCCCTGTGCTAGCAGTGGATCTGTCTAGTCTCAGCCCTGTGCTAGCAGTGGATCTGTCTAGTCTCAGCCCTGTGCTAGCAGTGGATCTGTCTAGTCTCAGCCCTGTGCTAGCAGTGGATCTGTCTAGTCTCAGCCCTGTGCTAGCAGTGGATCTGTCTAGTCTCAGCCCTGTGCTAGCAGTGGATCTGTCTAGTCTCAGCCCTGTGCTAGCAGTGGATCTGTCTAGTCTCAGCCCTGTGCTAGCAGTGGATCTGTCTAGTCTCAGCCCTGTGCTAGCAGTGGATCTGTCTAGTCTCAGCCCTGTGCTAGCAGTGGATCTGTCTAGTCTCAGCCCTGTGCTAGCAGTGGATCTGTCTAGTCTCAGCCCTGTGCTAGCAGTGGATCTGTCTAGTCTCAGCCCTGTGCTAGCAGTGGATCTGTCTAGTCTCAGCCCTGTGCTAGCAGTGGATCTGTCTAGTCTCAGCCCTGTGCTAGCAGTGGATCTGTCTAGTCTCAGCCCTGTGCTAGCAGTGGATCTGTCTAGTCTCAGCCCCGTGCTAGCAGTGGATCTGTCTAGTCTCAGCCCTGTGCTAGCAGTGGATCTGTCTAGTCTCAGCCCTGTGCTAGCAGTGGATCTGTCTAGTCTCAGCCCGTGCTAGCAGTGGATCTGTCTAGTCTCAGCCCGTGCTAGCAGTGGATCTGTCTAGTCTCAGCCCTGTGCTAGCAGTGGATCTGTCTAGTCTCAGCCCTGTGCTAGCAGTGGATCTGTCTAGTCTCAGCCCTGTGCTAGCAGTGGATCTGTCTAGTCTCAGCCCTGTGCTAGCAGTGGATCTGTCTAGTCTCAGCCCTGTGCTAGCAGTGGATCTGTCTAGTCTCAGCCCTGTGCTAGCAGTGGATCTGTCTAGTCTCAGCCCTGTGCTAGCAGTGGATCTGTCTAGTCTCAGCCCTGTGCTAGCAGTGGATCTGTCTAGTCTCAGCCCTGTGCTAGCAGTGGATCTGTCTAGTCTCAGCCCTGTGCTAGCAGTGGATCTGTCTAGTCTCAGCCCTGTGCTAGCAGTGGATCTGTCTAGTCTCAGCCCTGTGCTAGCAGTGGATCTGTCTAGTCTCAGCCCTGTGCTAGCAGTGGATCTGTCTAGTCTCAGCCCTGTGCTAGCAGTGGATCTGTCTAGTCTCAGCCCTGTGCTAGCAGTGGATCTGTCTAGTCTCAGCCCTGTGCTAGCAGTGGATCTGTCTAGTCTCAGCCCTGTGCTAGCAGTGGATCTGTCTAGTCTCAGCCCTGTGCTAGCAGTGGATCTGTCTAGTCTCAGCCCTGTGCTAGCAGTGGATCTGTCTAGTCTCAGCCCTGTGCTAGCAGTGGATCTGTCTAGTCTCAGCCCTGTGCTAGCAGTGGATCTGTCTAGTCTCAGCCCTGTGCTAGCAGTGGATCTGTCTAGTCTCAGCCCTGTGCTAGCAGTGGATCTGTCTAGTCTCAGCCCTGTGCTAGCAGTGGATCTGTCTAGTCTCAGCCCTGTGCTAGCAGTGGATCTGTCTAGTCTCAGCCCTGTGCTAGCAGTGGATCTGTCTAGTCTCAGCCCTGTGCTAGCAGTGGATCTGTCTAGTCTCAGCCCTGTGCTAGCAGTGGATCTGTCTAGTCTCAGCCCTGTGCTAGCAGTGGATCTGTCTAGTCTCAGCCCTGTGCTAGCAGTGGATCTGTCTAGTCTCAGCCCTGTGTTAGCAGTGGATCAGTCTAGTCTCAGCCCTGTGCTAGCAGTGGATCTGTCTAGTCTCAGCCCCGTGTTAGCAGTGGATCTGTCTAGTCTCAGCCCCGTGTTAGCAGTGGATCAGTCTAGTCTCAGCCCCGTGCTAGCAGTGGATCAGTCTAGTCTCAGCCCCGTGCTAGCAGTGGATCTGTCTAGTCTCAGCCCTGTGCTAGCAGTGGATCTGTCTAGTCTCAGCCCTGTGCTAGCAGTGGATCTGTCTAGTCTCAGCCCTGTGCTAGCAGTGGATCTGTCTAGTCTCAGCCCTGTGCTAGCAGTGGATCTGTCTAGTCTCAGCCCTGTGCTAGCAGTGGATCTGTCTAGTCTCAGCCCTGTGCTAGCAGTGGATCTGTCTAGTCTCAGCCCTGTGCTAGCAGTGGATCTGTCTAGTCTCAGCCCTGTGCTAGCAGTGGATCTGTCTAGTCTCAGCCCTGTGCTAGCAGTGGATCTGTCTAGTCTCAGCCCTGTGCTAGCAGTGGATCTGTCTAGTCTCAGCCCTGTGCTAGCAGTGGATCTGTCTAGTCTCAGCCCTGTGCTAGCAGTGGATCTGTCTAGTCTCAGCCCTGTGCTAGCAGTGGATCTGTCTAGTCTCAGCCCTGTGCTAGCAGTGGATCTGTCTAGTCTCAGCCCTGTGCTAGCAGTGGATCTGTCTAGTCTCAGCCCTGTGCTAGCAGTGGATCTGTCTAGTCTCAGCCCTGTGCTAGCAGTGGATCTGTCTAGTCTCAGCCCTGTGCTAGCAGTGGATCTGTCTAGTCTCAGCCCTGTGTAGCAGTGGATCTGTCTAGTCTCAGCCCTGTGCTAGCAGTGGATCTGTCTAGTCTCAGCCCCGTGCTAGCAGTGGATCTGTCTAGTCTCAGCCCTGTGCTAGCAGTGGATCTGTCTAGTCTCAGCCCTGTGCTAGCAGTGGATCTGTCTAGTCTCAGCCCTGTGCTAGCAGTGGATCTGTCTAGTCTCAGCCCTGTGCTAGCAGTGGATCTGTCTAGTCTCAGCCCTGTGCTAGCAGTGGATCTGTCTAGTCTCAGCCCTGTGCTAGCAGTGGATCTGTCTAGTCTCAGCCCTGTGCTAGCAGTGGATCTGTCTAGTCTCAGCCCTGTGCTAGCAGTGGATCTGTCTAGTCTCAGCCCTGTGCTAGCAGTGGATCTGTCTAGTCTCAGCCCTGTGCTAGCAGTGGATCTGTCTAGTCTCAGCCCTGTGCTAGCAGTGGATCTGTCTAGTCTCAGCCCTGTGTTAGCAGTGGATCTGTCTAGTCTCAGCCCTGTGCTAGCAGTGGATCTGTCTAGTCTCAGCCCTGTGCTAGCAGTGGATCTGTCTAGTCTCAGCCCTGTGCTAGCAGTGGATCTGTCTAGTCTCAGCCCTGTGCTAGCAGTGGATCTGTCTAGTCTCAGCCTGTGTTAGCAGTGGATCTGTCTAGTCTCAGCCCTGTGCTAGCAGTGGATCTGTCTAGTCTCAGCCCTGTGCTAGCAGTGGATCTGTCTAGTCTCAGCCCTGTGCTAGCAGTGGATCTGTCTAGTCTCAGCCCTGTGCTAGCAGTGGATCTGTCTAGTCTCAGCCCTGTGCTAGCAGTGGATCTGTCTAGTCTCAGCCCTGTGCTAGCAGTGGATCTGTCTAGTCTCAGCCCTGTGCTAGCAGTGGATCTGTCTAGTCTCAGCCCTGTGCTAGCAGTGGATCTGTCTAGTCTCAGCCCTGTGCTAGCAGTGGATCTGTCTAGTCTCAGCCCTGTGCTAGCAGTGGATCTGTCTAGTCTCAGCCCTGTGCTAGCAGTGGATCTGTCTAGTCTCAGCCCTGTGCTAGCAGTGGATCTGTCTAGTCTCAGCCCTGTGTTAGCAGTGGATCTGTCTAGTCTCAGCCCTGTGCTAGCAGTGGATCTGTCTAGTCTCAGCCCTGTGCTAGCAGTGGATCTGTCTAGTCTCAGCCCTGTGCTAGCAGTGGATCTGTCTAGTCTCAGCCCGTGCTAGCAGTGGATCTGTCTAGTCTCAGCCCTGTGCTAGCAGTGGATCTGTCTAGTCTCAGCCCTGTGCTAGCAGTGGATCTGTCTAGTCTCAGCCCTGTGTTAGCAGTGGATCTGTCTAGTCTCAGCCCTGTGCTAGCAGTGGATCTGTCTAGTCTCAGCCCCGTGCTAGCAGTGGATCAGTCTAGTCTCAGCCCTGTGCTAGCAGTGGATCTGTCTAGTCTCAGCCCTGTGCTAGCAGTGGATCTGTCTAGTCTCAGCCCTGTGCTAGCAGTGGATCTGTCTAGTCTCAGCCCTGTGCTAGCAGTGGATCTGTCTAGTCTCAGCCCTGTGCTAGCAGTGGATCTGTCTAGTCTCAGCCCTGTGCTAGCAGTGGATCTGTCTAGTCTCAGCCCTGTGCTAGCAGTGGATCTGTCTAGTCTCAGCCCTGTGCTAGCAGTGGATCTGTCTAGTCTCAGCCCGTGCTAGCAGTGGATCTGTCTAGTCTCAGCCCTGTGCTAGCAGTGGATCTGTCTAGTCTCAGCCCTGTGTTAGCAGTGGATCTGTCTAGTCTCAGCCCTGTGTTAGCAGTGGATCTGTCTAGTCTCAGCCCTGTGCTAGCAGTGGATCTGTCTAGTCTCAGCCCTGTGCTAGCAGTGGATCTGTCTAGTCTCAGCCCTGTGCTAGCAGTGGATCTGTCTAGTCTCAGCCCTGTGCTAGAAGTGGATCTGTCTAGTCTCAGCCCTGTGCTAGCAGTGGATCTGTCTAGTCTCAGCCCTGTGCTAGCAGTGGATCTGTCTAGTCTCAGCCCTGTGCTAGCAGTGGATCTGTCTAGTCTCAGCCCTGTGCTAGCAGTGGATCTGTCTAGTCTCAGCCCTGTGCTAGCAGTGGATCTGTCTAGTCTCAGCCCTGTGCTAGTAGTGGATCTGTCTAGTCTCAGCCCTGTGCTAGCAGTGGATCTGTCTAGTCTCAGCCCTGTGCTAGCAGTGGATCAGTCTAGTCTCAGCCCTGTGTTAGCAGTGGATCAGTCTAGTCTCAGCCCCGTGCTAGCAGTGGATCTGTCTAGTCTCAGCCCCGTGTTAGCAGTGGATCAGTCTAGTCTCAGCCCCGTGCTAGCAGTGGATCAGTCTAGTCTCAGCCCCGTGCTAGCAGTGGATCAGTCTAGTCTCAGCCCCGTGCTAGCAGTGGATCAGTCTAGTCTCAGCCCTGTGCTAGCAGTGGATCTGTCTAGTCTCAGCCCTGTGTTAGCAGTGGATCTGTCTAGTCTCAGCCCCGTGCTAGCAGTGGATCAGTCTAGTCTCAGCCCCGTGCTAGCAGTGGATCTGTCTAGTCTCAGCCCCGTGCTAGCAGTGGATCTGTCTGTCTCAGCCCTGTGCTAGCAGTGGATCTGTCTAGTCTCAGCCCTGTGCTAGCAGTGGATCTGTCTAGTCTCAGCCCTGTGCTAGCCGGATCTGTCTAGTCTCAGCCCTGTGCTAGCAGTGGATCTGTCTAGTCTCAGCCCTGTGCTAGCAGTGGATCTGTCTAGTCTCAGCCCCTGTGCTATTAGTGGATTGTCTAGTCCAGCCCTGTGCTAGCAGTGGATCTGTCTAGTCCAGCCCTGTGCTAGCAGTGGATCTGTCTAGTCTCAGCCCTGTGCTAGCAGTGGATCTGTCTAGTCTCAGCCCTGTGCTAGCAGTGGATCTGTCTAGTCTCAGCCCTGTGCTAGCAGTGGATCTGTCTAGTCTCAGCCTGTGCTAGCAGTGGATCTGTCTAGTCTCAGCCCTGTGCTAGCAGTGGATCTGTCTAGTCTCAGCCCTGTGCTAGCAGTGGATCTGTCTAGTCCCCATCCACCATACATCAGTCAGTACATCTATCTAGTCCATCCACTGTGCAGTCAGTGGACATCTAGTCCCAGCCCGTCAGTCAGTACACATCTAGTACCCCATCCACCGTGCAGTCAGTCAGTACACATCTAGTACCCCATCCACGTACAGTCAGTCAGTACACATCTAGTACCCCATCCACCGTACAGTCAGTCAGTACACATCTAGTACCCCATCCACCGTACAGTCAGTCAGTGGATCTAGTCTAGTCCACCCGTACATCAGTCAGTACACATCTAGTACCCCATCCACTGTACTAGCAGGTCACATCTAGTCTCAGCCCTGTACAGTCAGTACGTTGGGGAGAGTGCACTTGACCCAGAGCTGGAGAGGAGAGTACTCCTTCCTCGTGTGTGTGTTCTAATCAGGGACTGATTTAGACCTGGGACACCAGGTGGGAGATTCCCCTCTAATCAGGGACTGATTTAGACCTCAAGAAGAAAGATGAGTTCAACAGGAAAGTCAGTCTGTCAGCTATCCAGTAGCCTTGATTCTTGCACAGAACCCAGCCTAGCTGATGCGACGCTATTTACTAGATTTTTGACCACTTTTTTTGTTGTCTTCCTCTGGCCTCCATTGATTTAGTCACCCTGATTCTGTCCATCCTACAAGGGTAAAAAACGACAATAGCTTTTGAACGGATACTGATAGAGACATGAGGTTTTAGGACCATTGTATTCTTCAGAGCAGTGGTCACCAACCATTTCTGAGTCAATAAAAAAACGGTTCTGTAGGAATGAGGTTTGTCCATGAGGCTTAATCCATAATCACAGCATATTGGCGATATGCCTGGCCTGCTAATATTGTTCTTCTCAAACCATAGTATATTTCAAAACTCGATCTTTGATAACAAAATACATCAGTTGGTGTAGCGAGGCACAGCCGGACATAAATGTAAATAATGATCTGTTTTATTTGCCTGGACTGCATCTGATGTTCATGATACTTTCAAGACAACTGGTAACTTGGGGGGAAACGAGGTCAAATCATGGCGTCGGTGATCTTCAGGTCGGACAGTCAGAGCTCTAGAAAGATGCCAGAGTTTCCGACTTGGAATTCCGAGTTGGATGACTGTTTTTCCCGGTTGTCTTGAACGCACTGAAGTTGGAAATCTGAGATTTCCGAGTTCCCCGTTGTCTTAAACGCGGCATTAGTCTCAGTAGAGGGGAGAGGTGCAGCAGAGGGTCCATCTCTCACGGTCCCCGCTCTCTTACGGTCCCTGCTCTCTCACGGTCCCCGCTCTCTCACGGTCCCCACTCTCTCACGGTCCCCGCTCTCTCACGGTCCCCACTCTCTCACGGTCCCTGCTCTCTCACGGTCCCTGCTCTCTCCTTACTTTCCTACGGTGAGTCTGACCACAGAGAAGGGGCTCTCTCACGGTCCCCGCTCTCTCACGGTCCCTGCTCTCTCACGGTCCCTGCTCTCTCCTTACTTTCCTACGGTGAGTCTGACCACAGAGAAGGGGCTCTCTCACGGTCCCTGCTCTCTCACGGTCCCTGCTCTCTCACGGTCCCTGCTCTCTCACGGTCCCTGCTCTCTCCTTACTTTCCTACGGTGAGTCTGACCACAGAGAAGGGGCTCTCTCACGGTCCCCGCTCTCTCACGGTCCCCGCTCTCTCACGGTCCCCGCTCTCTCACGGTCCCTGCTCTCTCCTTACTTTCCTACGGTGAGTCTGACCACAGAGAAGGGGCTCCATCTTCCACCTGATGGCGAAACTCGAGTCGCACCGCATCTGCCTCAGGCACAAATTCATGTTGTTCCTATGACCAGAGAAAGTGAGAGTATTTCTTGATATTAAAATAGACACGACGAGCTGCTAATAATACAAACGCAGGCCTGTCGATACACTTGGCTAGTCATTCACTGCAGCTGCAGCTCAAGTGGAAGTAGGGAGAAGAGTGTTTTTATGTTTTGTAATAGTGGTGAATAAAAAAAGGGTTCAGTTTAAACATGAACTCACTTAAAAAAACGGCAGCTCGTCGCTGAATTCTTTGACCGTCTCTCTCTGGTCACTGTTTTAAAAGTGATCAAATCTCACCCAGGCTAGTATCAAACTTTTCCGTGGGGTCATTGAAGTTGTAGGCATGTTGATTTTGAGCTATCGGATTGGCCAGCGCAGTAGACACAGTCGAATTTAGCCCCAGATGTCCCGGTCCGCCTGGTAGGCGGTGTTTGTCTTTTCCAGACAAATGAAATGGTTTCACATGGGAACACTTTTCCGACCCGGTGTACAGGCCTTCTGAATCAAGTCCACCTACCACCAACAGCTCAACACGTTATCTTTTCTGCAGAAATGTTCGGTGAACAACTAGGAATGCCTTGAAGATCCGGAGCAGTTGGCTTGGTGTTGTAGTGGGTGGAGCAGTTGGCTTGGTGTTGTAGTGGGTGGAGCAGTTGGCTTGGTGTTGTAGTGTGTGGTGCAGTTGGCTTGGTGTTGTAGTGGGTGGAGCAGTTGGCTTGGTGTTGTAGTGGGTGGAGCAGTTGGCTTGGTGTTGTAGTGGGTGGAGCAGTTGGCTTGGTGTTGTAGTGTGTGGTGCAGTTGGCTTGGTGTTGTAGTGGGTGGAGCAGTTGGCTTGGTGTTGTAGTGGGTGGTGCAGTTGGCTTGGTGTTGTAGTGGGTGGAGCAGTTGGCTTGGTGTTGTAGTGGGTGGAGCAGTTGGCTTGGTGTTGTAGTGGGTGGTGCAGTTGGCTTGGTGTTGTAGTGGGTGGAGCAGTTGGCTTGGTGTGGTAGTGGGTGTTTTGCATATGGAGCAGTTGGCTTGGTGTTGTGCTTGGTCTGTAATTGAGTGTGTGCCACCACCACAGTGTTGCTCATGCCTCCTCCCTGGGACTCTGTGCCCTGATATGCAGCTCCTCCCTGGGACTCTGTGCCCTGATATGCAGCTCTGCCCTGGGACTCTGTGCCCTGATATGCAGCTCCGCCCTGGGACTCTGTGCCCTGATATGCAGCTCCGCCCTGGGACTCTGTGCCCTGATATGCAGCTCCTCCCTGGGACTCTGTGCCCTGATATGCAGCTCTGCCCTGGGACTCTGTGCCCTGATATGCAGCTCCGCCCTTGGACTCTGTGCCCTGATATGCAGCTCCGCCCTGGGACTCTGTGCCCTGATATGCAGCTCCGCCCTGGGACTCTGTGCCCTGATATGCAGCTCCGCCCTGGGACTCTGTGCCCTGATATGCAGCTCGTCCTTGTGACTCAGTGTGCCCTGATATGCAGCTGATCTCTGGGACTCGATGTGCGCTGACATGAATCTTGCCTCTAGGATTTAATGTGCCTTGGTAGACAGTCGGTGGGCTCTGGTATGCAGCTCCTCCTAGGGATCCTGTGTGCCCTGGCTGGTACACAGATCCTCCCGAGGACTCAGTATGTGCTAACTAAGAGACAGATCCTCCTCTCCAGTTAGGCCTAGGGCCCTGAGCCGGTGTCGCTCGGCTGAGTGAGTAGTGCAGGCATTTGGTTTAAGTTTGGCCCCGCTCTGCTCTGCTGCTCTACACATGTCCTCTTTAG